>NW_020218848.1:0-1136 GCF_003070985.1 Temnothorax curvispinosus | reverse complement strand
AAATGCTAATTATATTTGAAATACTTATTATAAATTATGAGATTAAAATAAAAATTATAAAAAAATAGTCCGATTATTATTTGTCGTTAAAGATTTTATATTCGTGGTAAAGTTTAATTAAAATTAATAATGCAAAAACAATATAATGTTTGTAAATTTACTTTTATTGTCTATACAGCGGTATTTGTTAAATACATTTTTACATGTATATATTTCATGTATTTACATATACGGCGGTATTCATTCGTGTCTCCAAATAATCATTTTATTTGGGTTATTGGATGATCGAAAGTTACGATTTATAAATTTTAACGTGTAATATAACCGCATTCTAAAAAATAATTTTTTTAAGTATAAATGTGGAAACCTGCTGCATGGGTGCTTAAATGTTGTTAGTTCAGCCTCTGTTAATAATTTTTGTATAACATTTTTCTTTAAAACAATATTTTGAAAGTGCTCATTGAAAATCGCTTCCAATGAGCACACGTAAAAAATGAAATTATTATGTGACAATTTTAAATTCCCGAAATTTGAATTTTGGTTTTGGTATGCTTTCAAGAAACAAAAAATGCTCTTATTTTGGCAACCTCGAACGCTGTAAATTAGGTGATTTTTGCTTTTATTCATTTTGGCGTCTGATTTATGCAATATTTCACCGAAAATTAACCTCTGTGTGTCACACCGACTTTGCGCTACCACACATACCAAGCGTCACACCGATTTTGCACTACCACATATATAAAAATCCTCTGATTGGTCTCCGCCAAAATAATGGCGATGCGCAGTACGGATCGGCGCAAACAACGAAAAAGGGTAAAGGCCATTGCACGTAACAAAGATTTAGACCGGTATTCATAGTCTTCAAGATCGTCTTAAGTAATGTCCTAAGACGCTAATACGGCTCTGTGATTGGTTCATGTCATTTTTAAAATTGAACTTAAGACGGTCTTAAATAACTATGAATATCGGCCTTAGACATAATCGTAAGGCCGTAAAAAAATAAACCAATCACAGTCGATTATTCTCCTCGCGCTTGAAGACTGTATGTATGTATGTACATACAGCATTGGACAGCCATTCTGCTTAGGCCCACAATATTGTGCGTTACATAATAGCGTTTTTTCTTGGCTGCACTA
>NW_020218847.1:4320-9012 GCF_003070985.1 Temnothorax curvispinosus | reverse complement strand
CAGTTTGTTATAATTTTCGTCGCTACATCCATTGACATTGCCGTCTTCTCCACATAAAAAACACTTGACCATCGTCGCATTAAGCAATGAGAAACCACGACAAAATCGAAAAATTGGCACGTAAGCACGCGAGGCAGTGACAATTGCCAACAAATATATATGGTATGTATCAGTCGTACGCACACATAAACGACAGACGCACGACATTCTGTCCTTGTCTAGAGCGCGCATTTCAAACTGCGTTTTCGAATGGACTCGAGCAGCGAGTTAAAACCTCGGCAGCCTCACCTCCACAGGGGCAAAGGTGCGGCAGCCGGGTATTATTTTGAAGGAAATTTGACGAGCTTTCCAACGATATGTCATTCGTCCATAAAAGTGATAGGTGTAGGTTAGTTAATCAATATTGTCATATTGGACCACCCTTAAAACCACCCTTAAAGCAGGGGATGAGGGGTGGCAGCCGGGTATTGGAAGGACCATTTTATTGCCCCCTATCTATTGAAACAGAAAATTTTCATAAAAGCAATGAGTGAAGTACCTCGCACAATTTCATTTGTTAACAATTTGTTATAAGATATAAAGCAGGGGGTACGACTTTGGCTGACAAGCAATTAGTATTGTGCGGTACATTACCCATTGTTTCGAGTAAAAATTTGTCATAAAAGCGATCGACCCAAATTTTTGCGGTGGGCTCCCGTACTATAATTCCCGCTTCTTTTGGGACATTTGAATAATAAAAGCAAAAATGTTCAAATTAATCAAATTTCCTGGTCATTATGCATATTTTCCAATACTAAATGGTCATTTTGATAGATCACCTTATTTGAGTTGATTTTCCCGGCAATCTTAAACCCCTTGCACAATAGGCGATAGCGATGCGAGGTGCTACATGGGTTTACAATTTTCCACGCGTGGAAAGTCCACGCATGTACTTTGAAGGCACACTATGTGTTTAGTTTAATAATAGTGGAGCCCTCCGCAAGGGGGAGGGGCGGAACCTACTGCCTCCACGCATACACTTTTCACGCGAGACGAGTTGTCACATGAATTTACAACATTCCATGCGTGGAAAGTGTATGCGTGGAACAGTAGGTTCCGCCCCCCTGCGGGGGGCTACACTATTATTAAACTAGACACATAGTGTGCCTTCAAAATACATGCGTTGACTTTCCACGCGTGGAAAGTTGTAAACCCATGTAGCACCTCGCATCACTATCGCCTATTGTGCAAGGGGCTTAAGATTGCCGGGAAAATCTACTTAAATAAAGTGATTTACCAAAATGACCATTTAGCATTGGGAAATATGCATAATGACCCGGAAATTTGATTAATTCTTCTCTATTAATCATTTTGACCAAACAAATTGGGAATAATGCATATTGCCCGGCCATTATGCATAATCCCAATTTATCATATTTTCCGTAACATATATATAAACTAGGAGAATTTTTGGCCCTTTGAGTCGCTTAATTTTTTATTATAAATTAAATAAATAATAATAAGAGAAATAGGACCGTTACAATATACAATCAAATTAGAATCAAAGTCATACGGTCCAAGCTTAGATTTTTGACAGCCTTATATTAATTTCCGTGTGTATATACGTATGTCAATTGACGCACAAAAACATCTTATAGATGCACGATGTAGTTAGGAATCAACGTCTGGCACGTTTGATGTTTCTTGTGTGTATGTTGCAGTTTTGTAAAGAAATCTCTCACTTGAAAAGGACCAGATTATGGTCGAAACGTCGTAAGTTTTAATAAAGAAGAATTTTTGGCCAGTTAGGTCGCTAATTTTTGATTATTTTCAATATTTATTGGCGAAGAAAAAATTTTTATTATTTTTATTTAGATTTTTTAGTTAAGTCGTCTAGAAAGTTCTTATTACGAACGTTCTTGGATTTCTGGATTTTGTTTGTTTGCTGATCGACAATTGTCGTTTAGAGTGTGTTTTCTTATGGGTAATTCTGTATTCCCACGAAAGGAAAAAATCGTGAAGTCAGGACAGGACATAACATCTCAGAGCGGAGCAATTTGACTGGGGTCACTTCTCCATAAAAAACGTGCGGGGTCCTTTGCTTCTAAATTATTGACATCAAATTATTTCCCCCACAAGACCATATAACTTTTATCTGAAACATTTTTTTTACCCGACTTCAATTTTCTGAGATATATAACAAAATATTGTTTTAATAATAATGTTAAATATCGTAGAAAGTAGAGACTGGATAAAAAAAATATTTCTGATAAAAGTTGTTTGTTTGTTTTTACATAAATTAAGATGCCGTTAAAAAATATAGATTTCTATTTTAAAAAATAAAATTGGTTTTAAAATAACCCTAAAAACGTCCACCAAATCAAAAATAAATAATGCTGTTATGTTTTCCCCCAAAACCAAATAACTTTTATTTCAAACTTCTTTTTCAGAAATGCTTTGTTTTCGAGATATTTAGGTATGTCAATTTAAAAAACTCACATTGTATATTAGAATTTAAACACATACAGTATAAAAAATGTTGAAACTCCTTAATTTTATGAAAACTGCGCATTTTCGAAAAAAATACTTCATACAAAAGTTGTAGAGTTTAAATGCATTACATAGTAATAGAGAAACTGTTCCTAATATCGCACCCCATTTTTAAAAACCAAAAATTTGACTGAAAACTTCTATAAGAATATAACTAAACCACGTCATTTTATTCTAGGATTATCGTAATATGATCTCCATGGCATGAATGTGTTCAAAGTTTATTTTAACTATTTTTTCTGAAGAGAAACAAAAAAAGTAGCATTTTTGACATCGAAAAAAGTGTTTCTAATATCGCAACTTTACATATTTTTGTTAAAAATACAAGACACAATATATACTGGAAAAAAACTCAAAGATATCCTCTTTTAACGATTAAGAAAGCCCATGGGGGTTTCACGGATTATAAGGTGATGTGGTCAGCGTCTAACATGACCGATTTCTTCTCGGAAAAAGATCTTGTTACTCATTTTACAGAAGGCTGAGGGAGCTTCAGAAGTATTCTAGAGGCAGACCAGTTACGAAAAATAGACGGTTTAATGATGTTGTGAGCGCACAACAAATTAGAGATTAAGTATTGCACTTTGCAACTCCGAGTTGCCTCCTATCGGAAATATGACCTTAGCGACGAAGACCGCTGACGCGAAGACCTGCACAAGTTTCGGGAATGACCAAATATGGTCATCCCGGACATCACCTGCCCGTTAGACCTTTGATCGCGATATCAAAAACGCTGACAACCAAGTCAGCAATACCGAGCGGATAAAGCGCCCGCCTTTCCGACGAGCGGCGGGCAGTCGCTAGTTACCATCTTAGCGACACGTGCGTCCAATTAACTACTCATAAATCACTTACTGAAACGCGAGTGTCGTAACTAAAATAAAGGGAACTGTATCAAAGAGTAAATGAGAAATATATTTGGCTGTTAATGTTATACATCGTGACGAGTGTTTCTTCTCCGACCCGAGATTCCCGAATCCTGTGCCGACCCTGAGAACAACTCACGGTACCGGCACAACAATGAACATTCCTAGAGGTCTGAATAAGGATTATCGCAAGGAAGAAACATAACCGATTAAAGCATCACAATAATGGTTAACAACAAATATCTCTAATTTAGGAATAAAATTAGACACAATATCACATTTTTTTATGGCAGAAATTTGTTCTTAATACATATCTTTTTTGCTGTATTAATAACGTAAGACATTTCTTGCAAAATTTCAAAACCTTATTAAAACTATGAACTGCCATGCTACTTTTTATATCACAGTTCTAATTAAAATAAAATAAAAGATCATCCAAAGCAGCGTTGTTCAACAGCTTCTACTGCTCATTGACAAAATGCAACACGTAACAGTCTCAATATCGTAGGGTGCAGAATTAAGAACAAAGGCGATATTAGGTACAGTTCCTCTATTAGTATAACCTTGAAATTTTTAAATAAATACTCCTTTTTTATTATATATTCAATTCATATAGCTTATCTTGAGAGGTTTTCAAAACACTATAATAAAATATTTTTTTATTAAGTACTTTCCGAATTATCGATCTTGAAAGTTATAATACTGTCGGCATTAGCATTACTTAAGGTGTACCGAATGAAGGTTGCACGATTGGGTTTACACCTCTTTGTGTGTGCGCGCGCGCGTGTGTGTGTGTGTGTGTGTGTGTGTGTGTGTCAGCATAGATAAGGACTTTACACACATAAACGCACACGCACACAAAGATCATATATGTAAATCCGACCGCAATCATCACTCGGTACACCTTGGGTAATGCTAATGCTGACGGTACCGTAATTTTCAAGCTTTATAAAGCGTGTGAGAAGTACTTAATAAAAAAATATTTTATTATTCATTAAAAAATTTCAAGGTAATCATTACATGAATTTGATAATGCTATTCAAGGTTATACTAATATTGTTATGTAATGCGTTACTCAAAACTTTACAACTTTTGTATAAAATATTTTCTTAATGCGCAGTTTTGTGTAAAAAAATTGAAGAGTTTCAACACTTTTATTTTTACCTTGTATATTAAAATATTAAATATATCAAAAAATTGTAAAATTTTATTATAATATAAAATGTTGTATGTTAAAATACTCGTAACATTATATGTATATTATTTTATATTTTTCTTTTACAATATGAATATTATT
>NW_020218847.1:0-4220 GCF_003070985.1 Temnothorax curvispinosus | reverse complement strand
TGTAAAATTATATGTATTATTTTATATTTTTTTTTTACAATATGAATATCATTCCATATATATATATATATATATATATATATATATATATATATTTAAAGAATAGTTAGAAATACAAAATACTACGTACATCAATAAAAGGACCTCGCAAACTCTTATGGAAATTAGATTTTGGTAAAATTAGATAAATCTTTGGAAATAAATAGTTTATGTAAAGCTGATCAAAAGTCACAATGGGCAAGATTCACAATAATCGACCGTTTAAGCGCTATTAGCGTTCAAAAGTCAAAATAAGACGTTATGTCAGTACTATTGTGGGACAACAATAGATTGCAATGGATTATTCTACAGAATCACACAACTAATTCTTTTTGTTAATACAAAAATATGTATTAATGTGAAAAATATGTACATGCATGTATATACACACATATATAAAGCCTGGCTAGCGCCAGTTGAGATATGACAGTGTGCTTAGTTTCGCGGTTATAATTCATATATGTGTGTACAAATATGCATGTACATATTTTTTTACATAAATATATATTTTTGTATTAATAAAAAGAATAAATTATGTGATTCCGCAGAATAATACATTGCAATTGACTGTCCCACAATAGTACTGACATAACGGCTTATTTTGACTTTTAAACGCCGATAGCGCGTAAACGGTCGATTAACGGTTTATTATTGTAAATCTTGCCCATTGTGACTTTTCATCAGCATCACATAAACTACCCGGAAAAAATTTCTCTTACAATGTCTTATATGCTCATATAAGAAACGATCTTACATGCTATATTGTGATCTGATCATGTATAATCTTGTATGATTATATAAGTTTATATATAATTATATTTTACTTACCGATTACCGATTTTATCCCTTGGTTTTTTAAGTGAAAAATCGAGGTTCTGTGTACATCGCGAGCGAGCAATCTCAAAATTTCCGAAAAAACACCCGGGTAAACCAAGGGATGATGTCGCTGATCGGTAAGTAAAATATCGGAAAAGCGGCAATGACTCAATAGTGTGAAACTCGAGTAGAAAAAGACCGGTTACGACATGTTTAATCCATGAAAACATTTATGCGGTCCGATTTGAAATTAGAGGCATTTAGTTATGATTCAAATTACGAATATCAATTTCATCCGAGAGTAATAATTGGGAAAATGGATGCAATATGTGATCATTGTCAAGCAAAAAAGTTTAAAACTTAAGCACCTAGAATGTGTTATTCATGCGGAAAAGTTAAACTACCGTCTTTAAATCAACCACCCGACACACTCCTTATGTTTGTCCACAATAAGGATATTGAAACACAAATAAAGTCGTTTGAAGAAAAACGACTCCCGGGCGAAGCCTGGGTAACCAGCTAGTCAATATACATATATTAGGAATTAATATATAAATCTATAAAAGCAAATATTTTTACTATATATTTTAATGCTGTATGAAAATAATTTTTTTATATAGATAGATATGTTTCCCTAAATATTTCATATGTTTCCTGATTGTATCTTATTTTTGTGTGACATATAATTTGCTTATTTAGAATGTGTTGTTTATATTATCAATTATATTGGACTTCCGGTCGAGGTAGGTAAGCTGGTGGTTAAACCGAAGCGAAGTGTAGAGGAATTAAGCGTTTTTTTTGCCGTGGAACCTCCTCCTCGGGGGAAATATCTGTTTCAGATCGGCGAGAAAAAAGAACTGAGCAATAATATATAACAGTTCAATCGAAATATAGACACCTGACGGGACTGGAGCAAAATTCCACATCCCAACCTTAAAAGTAACCTCAAAGGGCCAGGTGGCAGGTATGTTCGGAATCAGGCCAACATTCACCAAGACATACGCGAGAAGGAAATGACGTAGGAGTGTATGCGCAAATGAGAAGACCGTGAGAGAGCCAACTGCGAGCGAGAATTAGCACGTGAGCAACCCGAATGATCAAACTTCCGAAGTGAGTTCGTAATCTTGCATGGAGAGTAGAAGAAGCGGAGGGAGGGGAGAAGAAAAACAAGAGAGGAGCGTGGAGGAGCAAACCGAAGAGGTTTCGGCAGAGCAGCGAACTGAGTGGTGGCTGCTAAAACACGCGTCAGTAAGCGGCATCAAAAGTGGAAAGGGAGAAACTGATACAACCAAAGAAAACAGGCGAGGAAGAAAGACGAACGCGGAGAGGTTGGGAAGGGAGAGGAAAAGTAGTACAAGCAGTACAATTTCGATAGCGTCGTTGTGGAAGAGGGGTAGAAAAAGTGAGTTGGACGAAAGTGAAGAGGAAGGAGAGAGGACACAGCAGAAATTAAAGAGAAAAAGAGAGAAAGAAGACAAGGGAGAAGATACAAGCATAAAAGGAATTAAAAAAGAGGTTAAATCTAACAAAGAAGATAGTGAAAAAGGTTATAAAATGGAAGACATAAAAATACTACTTAAAGGGCACAAAAAATCCATAATAGACTAAATAATCGGGAAGTTAAACAGAAACAAGGAGGATGCAGAGAAGATGTTTGAGGAGTTCAAGAAGGAATTTGGAAGAGATAATGACGAATGAAAATAATGAATTAAAACGGAAGGTCGAAGTTCTAGAAAGAAGATGCGAAGCTTCTGAGAAGAAGGAAAAAAAAAGAATATTATAATAAAAGGTGCGAGCGGTAGAAAAGAGAATGTAGGAGAGGTAGTAAAAGATGTGTTTAAAGAAATGGGGTGCGTAGGTTACGAAAAAGGAATAAAGGACGTGTTCGAGATAGGAAAAAGAAAGGAAAAAGCAATTTTAGTAAAAATGGAAAAATATGAAGACAAGAGGAAACTAATGGAGAAGCGAATGAATATGAAAGGATCAGGGATTTTTGTTGATGATGATCTAACTATAAAAGAAAGAACGAGACAGAAAGAAATAAGAGCGTGGGCGAAGAATGAGAGGGAAAGAGGCACGACGGTTAAAATAGAATACAATAGAGCATTTAAGAACGGAACAAAGTATGTATGGAATGATGAATGCGGTGAGATAAGAGTAGGGAGATTTTGTGGGGGACAAACGGATAGAAGTTAAGAAGAGAATGAAGGATAGTGGTCTGGATAAGAAAAGGATAAGAATGATTGTGTGGAATGTTGCTGGAGTGAAGAGTAAGGATGAGGAATTTTGGGAATATTTAAATAATTTCGATATAATATAGGCTTAACCGAAACTTGGTTAGAGGAGAAAGATTGGGAGAACTGGTGCGAGAGAATGCCGAGTGGATGGACATGGATAAGTCAGTGTGCGAGGAGGGAAAACAAGAAGGGAAGAGCGATGGGGGGTATAATCACCGGGGTGAGAGAGGAGCTAGAAGAGGAGGAATATGTAGATACAACAGAAGGCATTCAAGAAACGACGAGTGGAAGAGGAAGAAGGAGAGAGAAATAGAAGAGATTAAGACAGAAAAACAAGAATGGGACTTTATAAATAGAGGAAGGAAGAAAAGAGAAAAGATATGCAAGCAAATTGAGTTGAAGGAGTGGGAAGAATACTTCATGAAAAACCTAGAAGGAAGTGAAATAAATCATGGCAAAATGGGAGCAAGAAATGAAGAAGAAGAAGAAGGAGATGCAATTGAACTGACGATCAAAGAGGTATTAAACGAAGTAAAGAAGTTAAAGAATGGTAAGGCAGCACGAGAAGATGGTATAAGAAACGAAGTATAGAAAAGTGGAAATGACAACCTAGTTAGAAATGCCACTGAACTAGTCAAGATAGTATGGGAAGGAAAAGGTTTTCCAGAAGATTGGAGAATGGGGGTGATAATACCGATACGAAAGAAAGGAGACAGAAAAAAGGTAGAAAATTACAGAGGGGTAGTACTTACGAGCACGTTATATAAGATATATGCAAACTGCTTAAATACAAAGATTCTAAAGGAGCTGGACGAAAAGGGTGGATGGAGGAGAACACAAGCAGGTTTTAGGAAAGGAAGAGGAACAACAGAGAATATAAAAATATTAAAACACATAATAGGAAAGAGGATCAAAAGAAAAGGAGGAAAATTGTTTGCTTTTTTCGCTGATCTGAAAGCAGCTTTCGGCAGATTAAATAGAGAAGAAATATGGGAGATGATGAAAAAGAGAGGAATAAGTAAAGGTCTAATTGATAGAGTGAAAGAGATTTATAGCGAAACTAGATACAGAGTAAAGATAGGCATTGGTCCTTCGAGCCGGATTTAAAATCGCGTTAGAGAACTCCGC
>NW_020218846.1:0-1420 GCF_003070985.1 Temnothorax curvispinosus | reverse complement strand
TCGCGATCGAAGGCATCACGAGGTTCTTTCAAGCGTGGATGAAACTTGATATCGCAAGAAGCATAACAAGTGAATATTTGCGCAAGTGCGGAGATGTTAATGTTACGTTAATATTTTGCATCTTTCCGATCTTTAGACCAGAAACATGGACGATGCGAAGGTATCGTCATTTCCATTCGTACATTTTTCTCATATTTCGTCCTACAAATTAGCTTCGATCGTGACAAGTCACAATTTGCACAAAGTATTGTGTAATGCTTTCGGTCATCGTTACAACTTTAAAAATGTCTAATTACAATTCTCCGGGAGACGATCAGCTTGTCCGAAGCAAATTCTCCACTTTTCACTGGGTCTACGCCTAGGTCGGGGGCACCGCTCCGAAAGTTGACAGCGGCCGCCATTTTGAAGCGGTCCGCGCGAAGGCCGTCTTTATGCGTGCATTTTTATCGTGCGTCGCAGCGGGATAATTACGCTCGCGACGTCGCGATGCGCGCTCGAGCGCGTACGGCGAGATTACCCCGACCGGAAGAACGTACGACAATCCAAAGAGAATGAAATCGTACGAAAAGAGAGCCGACTAAATATAAAAAATCGCGAAAAACTCCTTTTCTCCACGACAGACACCGTCGTCCGTGTAAATTTACTCGCGCGTGCCGAGCGCGTTGCGTTTCTCCAGTTGGATTCACGCCCGAATTAAAACTCGGGGACAATCGCGAGAGATATATAATTGGCGAACACACGCGCGGATGTGTAAACAGGCGGTCCTTCGGCGGTCAATCGCGCGTCGCGTCTCGGCGCTTCCTTCATCCGCACCCCGATTTATTATTTCCCTCCCGAGCGCGAAATGCCGCCGCGCGCGCGTTCGTTGCGTCTCGGGGGCACCAGACGACAAGTAAATCACCCCCCGCAGCCGCGTCGACGCGTTCCGGAGCCCGGATTCCGACCGGCCGACATTGCCAGCCGCGCGCGCGGATTAAATCGCGACGCCATGTCGGCCGATCGCCGACACGGGTCGAGGACGGGGGGGGGGGGGGGGGGAATTTAAATCGCTCTCTCGATTGTCCGGCGGGACCGGGCGCGAGGGCGATTCACTCGCTGAACTCCCTCTAATCGTGGGACTGGAGACGAAACGCGCTTATATCTACGATCTCGACCGATTACAATTTCTGCCGGCTTGCGAATCCGGCGGACTTAACCGATATTCCTGCTCCGCGTTCAGTTCTCCGTTTCTCCTTTCTCCAAAAAGATAGCGCAATTTCGTCACGGTGTTACATCATTTACATCTCGAAAACGCCTCGAGGGGTACGATCGACCGCGCGCGCCAGAGTTCCGCCGTGCACGGAGTAAAGGAGAAAGAAACGACAGTGCAGCATGGGATAAAGGCAATCGATCCTCCCTCGCACCGGGAGTGCACGCAGGC
>NW_020218845.1:965-1325 GCF_003070985.1 Temnothorax curvispinosus | reverse complement strand
AGACAGGTAGAGGTAGAGGTAGAGGTAGAGGTAGAGGTAGACAGGTAGAGGTAGAGGTAGAGGTAGAGGTAGAGGTAGACAGGGAGAGGTAGAGGTAGAGGTAGAGGTAGAGGTAGAGGTAGAGAGGTAGAGGTAGAGGTAGAGGTAGAGGTAGAGGTAGAGGTAGAGGGAGAGGGAGAGGGAGAGGGAGAGGGAGAGGGGGAGGGAGAGGGAGAGGGAGAGGGAGAGAGGTAGAGGTAGAGGTAGAGATAGAGGTAGAGAGGTAGAGGTAGAGGTAAAGGTAGAGAGGTAGAGGTAGAGGTAGAGGTAGAGGTAGAGGTAGAGGTAGAGGTAGAGGTAGAGGTAGAGGTAGAGAGGTCG
>NW_020218845.1:460-865 GCF_003070985.1 Temnothorax curvispinosus | reverse complement strand
GAGGTAGAGGTAGAGGTAGAGGTAAAGGTAGACAGGTAGAGGTAGAGGTAGAGGTAGAGGTAGAGGTAGAGAGGTAGAGGTAGAGGTAGAGGTAGAGGTAGAGGTAGAGGTAGAGAGGTAGAGATAGGGTAGAGGTAGAGGTAGAGGTAGAGGTAGAGGTAGAGGTAGAGAGGTAGAGGTAGAGGTAGAGGTAGAGGTAGAGGTAGAGAGGTAAAGGTAGAGGTAGAGGTAGAGAGGTAGAGGTAAAGGTAGAGGTAGAGGTAGAGGTAGAGGGAGAGGTAGAGGTAGAGGTAGAGGTAGAGGTAGAGGTAGAGGTAGAGGTAGAGGTAGAGGGAGAGGGAAAGGTAGACAGGTAGAGGTAGAGGTAGAGGTAGAGAGGTAGAGGTAGAGAGGTAGAGGCAGAGA
>NW_020218845.1:0-360 GCF_003070985.1 Temnothorax curvispinosus | reverse complement strand
AGACAGGTAGAGGTAGAGGTAGAGGTAGAGGTAGAGGTAGACAGGTAGAGGTAGAGGTAGAGGTAGAGGTAGAGGTAGACAGGGAGAGGTAGAGGTAGAGGTAGAGGTAGAGGTAGAGGTAGAGAGGTAGAGGTAGAGGTAGAGGTAGAGGTAGAGGTAGAGGTAGAGGGAGAGGGAGAGGGAGAGGGAGAGGGAGAGGGGGAGGGAGAGGGAGAGGGAGAGGGAGAGAGGTAGAGGTAGAGGTAGAGATAGAGGTAGAGAGGTAGAGGTAGAGGTAAAGGTAGAGAGGTAGAGGTAGAGGTAGAGGTAGAGGTAGAGGTAGAGGTAGAGGTAGAGGTAGAGGTAGAGGTAGAGAGGTCG
>NW_020218844.1:0-9608 GCF_003070985.1 Temnothorax curvispinosus | reverse complement strand
CGATCACGTGATCATTGGCGAATCTCTGTTACACTATAGGATCTCTAATTTCAATGTCAACAATCTGTACGGCTATGGGCGATGTGTCAGCCACTGTCCTACGCAGATTTTCGATGGGTCGAAGACGTGTCAAAATTCGACTTTAGCGCGATCGCTTCGGATTTGCCTACGGGCTACGGGTTATATTCTCGAGGTCGATCTCGAGTATCCGCAGGATAAACACGACGCGCACACTGACCTACCGTTCTGTCCGACGTGCGATAAACCGCCCGGCAAACGGCAGGACAAACTTCTCGCCACGTTGTACGATAAGAAGCGTTATGTCATCCATTATTGCACAATCTGCAGCAGTGCACGCGTCACGGCCTTCGCGTCACAAAAATACATTGCGTATTGCAATGCGCTCAATCTGTGTGGCTCCGCCTTACATCGAACTCAATACAAAATTTAGAACACTTACTACAAGTGAGTTCGAAAAAAATTTATATAACTTGATGAATAACGCGGTTTTCGGGAAAACGATGGAAAATGTTCGCAATCACGTCGACGTAAAATTACTGACAAAGTGGGACGGACGATACGGCGCGGAGGCAATAATCGCGCGACCAAATTTCCACAGCAGGAGCGTGTTTTCGGAAAATCTGGTAGCCGTCGAACTGCGCAAACTCGAGATGAAATTCGACAAACCGATCTACTTCGGCATGTGCATCCTCGACATGTCGAAGGTGTGCCTATACGAATTTCACCACGAGTACATGTCTCCCCTATACTGCGGCATGTGTAGAATTATGTACCGACACGGACAGTCTGATTTATCATATTGAGTGCAACGATGCGTACAAGAACATGAAACGTTATATAGCCCGGTTCGACACGAGTGACTACGCGGTAGATAACGCGTATAGTATGCCTCTCGTCAATAAAAAAAAGTGCTGGGCCTGATAAAGGACGAAAACAACGGTGCCATTATGACCGAATTCGTTGGACTTAGGGCGAAAATGTACGCCTTGCGAGTTGATAGTAAGAAAGATACTAAAAAAAACGTGTCAAAAGCAACGTCATCGCGCGTACCATTACGTTCGATGATTACGCACAGTGTTTGAACGATGAGATTGAAATGACTCGACCGCAGTCATGCATAAGATCAAAATTGCACAAAGTGTACACTATTCGCGAGACAAAAATCGCTCTGAGTCCGTACGACGATAAGCGATATATCGTACCGGATTCGACCGATACGTTGCCGTGAGGACATTATCGCATACCTTGGTAATTATGTAGAATAATTAACACAGCTCGGATTACTTTGACCTTGACATATGTTGTCAAGGTCACCCCCCTGAGTGACCTTCAGAAGGTTTTAGCCGGCGGTCATTGTTTATTAAAAAGTTATAAACAAAATAGTTTGAAAAATATAGCAGTTATTTTGAGTATTGGAAGGCATAAATGACTAATATATATGTTGAAATAGTTCACGCATACACTTTTCACGCGAACCGAGGTTCACTCACACCCCCCCCTTGTTTTCGGGGAAGGTGCGGTAGCCCCCCTCGCTTACGTGTGTACTGTTTATACACACACAATTGACGTATTATTTAAAAACTCATATTAACATATGCTCATAAAGCGATAGTACATGTGTATTGTATAGTACATGTGTTGTCACGACCTTTTTGCACTCCCGGACCGCTCCGAGACGGAGCCGGATCAAAAGGATTTAGGAGAGCGGGATGGTGGGCCTCTCCAGTGATTTCCTCGCACCTCCGATACTCCACGAAATGTTCCGAATGTTGTGCGCCAGACGCGTACATTCGCGTCCACGAAATCGCGAAAACCTAAACGAGACGCAAAACGAAGTGTGGAGGTGCGTGGAATCGGCTAGCTTGACCTAATCACGGGCAAGATTAATGAAGGGCAGCACGATATTCGGCGGGGTGACACGTTAATTTCATACTCAGTCAGATAACAAAGAAAATAACATTTATTGAGTACGGGTTGTCGAGAAAATAACAACGTTTATCCATCCGGCTTCGATCAAACACAAGGTAAATTCAATAAATCAATCAAAAATAGCCGGTGGCGGGGTGTCTGGATTCATCTAACCGAAATAACATTAATGCGGACGCGAGACACCCACGGAGTATTAATTGAGTCTCTAATAAACACGCTGAAGGCTCTATTCTCAAACAATTAATAATTCGAGTCGAAAACCGTACGAAAACTCTGTCGCAATGATATCTTAACCTAACGCGAGTGATTCTGCTCGGGCGCAACGGGGAGGCGCCGAGTCATTTAACCAGGCAGAGAATACGATAACTAACGCAAAATACGGGATTAATGCGGTTCTCCAATGAGGCGGAATACCGGTCAACGCGAAATACTAGAGTCGCGATATCGCTAATAACCACGGAACGCCATGAAGAACTACGCAAGTAACATCTAAACGCACGACACGTGTGAACGCCGGTAATTTCTTAACAAGAGTACAAGTCTAACATAATTAATCAATCGGCGGGAACGACATTCGACCGCGATTAACAATGCCATCGAGATCCCAACGTAAAATTCGAGGTTGTCGCGAGCAGGGACGCCATAGGACGTACGCAAGTAATACCGGACGCAACGTTTCTCAACGCGAGAGCACAATTATCAACCCGTAATAACGAGATCCGAACACAAATTGATACGCTAAAACCGACGCTCGAACACAAGAATTTCCCGACGCGAAGAAGCGGTAACGCAATTGACGAAATACCGGCCCGTATGCGGCCGTACACCAAGGTCGCGAGGACAACGCAATATACTCGCGATATCGAACTCATTAACGCCTATCGCGACCTCCAGGGATTCGCCATAACGCTTGTACCACGGTTCCGCGGCCACGATACCATCCCGAGGCCCTTCGCTCTCGTTATCGATCGCGAAATTACACTCGATCTTAACATGCGTTATCCCGAGCGAGAACGTGCACCGGAGGGCGGTGTCGTGGCTTTACATATCGCGATTTACGGGCAACCTCACCGGTGATACGCCTCCTCCTGGGCTCCTCGCCGTCACCTTCCACCAACGATCCTCGATCCGCCAGACAAATATCGAAATACCCGACTCGGGGTGGCTATCGCGTATCTTACAAAACGTATCTCGCCGACGGACGACCAGAGAGTGAAACGCTAAACCCGCTCGATTGCGGAATCGATACGGTACCCCTTCCTGAGGGGCGCGCGAGCCAATCGGGCGCGAGCTTGCAAGCCTGCGGTGTCCCGGCGCAGTGCTGTCGATACGAGATCCTTCGGGGGCGGGCAACGGTCCCTCGGCGGCGTGCGACTCCTCAAATTTTTGTCCTTAGCGGCGGACGGAACTTCGCTTGTGCCGGTGTGCCTCCGGTTTGACCCTGGGGCGGTGGCCAGCCACCCCGTGGGTCGGTGTTTTGTGGAGATCATTTGCTGAAGCCGGGTGTTTACCCAAGCGCTTGGGGCCCCGCTATCGGCGGCCTCGTATGTCGCTGCCGCCGTGCCGTCCGCCTGCCGCGCTGCTCTCGCCAGCCCGCGATCTCTGCTGCTTCCGCGTTTGCCACCCCTCCTTGGTTATCGATCGTCCTTGATTTCTTTCGCCAAATACTCCCTCGAAGGTTTGCCGTGGTGTGGGTGAGGTGCCGTGCGTATTACATTGCATAAAAAAAACAAAAGAAGGTAATCAAAATGCGGAAACGCGATTAAATACGACCCCTGGGCCCGTATTCCGTTCCTGCCTACCGACAACTGTCGGTTCGATAAGTGTCGTTGCGCAGGTTTTTCATATCGTGTAAAAGCTGCGCAACGACACCGACAATTGTCGGTAAGCGGATTTTAGCGGAACAGAATACGGCCCCTGGAGATCTCGTCGTTGCCTCCCTGGTCCGTCCCTGGGCGCGAAATTCCGCGCCTTGTGACGGCGGCGGGGCGCCGCGACGGTGCGGCGAGCCGCAACGTCACAGTGTATAGTACATGTATACAAACAGTACATAAATAGGCGGGGGAGGGGCTCCGCCTGCGGCAAAACCCCTTTCCCCGCATAATAAAACTAAACAAATTCCCAGCGTGATACCTAACTGCTTGAATCAAAATGCTTGGTTATTCCGCATAATTGACCAGTCATCATATTTAAAATCGGTGAGGAGGCCACTATTCTGTATATTTACCATTGTTAAAGCAGAGGACAGAGAACGGAATAACCAAGCGTCTCGATTCAAGCAGTTAGGTATCACGCTGAGAGTTTGTTTAGTTTTATTTTGCGGGGAAAGCCTGCGGCGGAGCCCCTCCCTCGCCTATTTATGTACTGTTTATACACATGTACTATACAAATGTACTATACACATGTACTATACACATGTACTATCGCTTTGTGAGTATTTGTTAATATAAGTTTTTAAATAATACGTCAATTGTGTGTGTATAAACAGTACATACGTAAGCGAGGGAGGGGCTACCGCACCTTCCCCAAAAGCATGGAAGGTGTGGGTGAATCTCGGTTCGCGTGAAAAGTGTATGCGTGAACTATTTCGACATATAAATTAGTCATTTGTGCCTTCCAATACTCAAAATAGCTGCTATATTTTTCAAATTGTTTTTGTTTATAACTTTTTAATAAGCAGCGACCGCCGATTGAGTTATAAGGAAAAGTTACTCAGAATCATGTCCTTGACAACATATGTCGAGGTCAAAGTAATCCGAGCTGTGTTAGTTATTGTAAGTAATTACCCAATATATGTAATATAATTTATGTATGTAATATAATTTATGTATGTAATATAATATATGTATGTATGTATGTATGTATGTATGTATGTATGTATGTATGTAATGTAACGTATGTATAATGGAAGGAATATTAATCACGCATATTTTGTATTTTATATTTTAAATACTTTTTCATTATATATTTTTATATATTGGATATTTTGTATTTAATATTTTAAACACTTTACATGTATATTTTTTGTTACAAATAAAATACAGTTTGCACGAATTAAACAACATTGTCCTTGTGTATCCAAGAGTTGTGCGATCCATCGAATCCTAGCCATTTCACGTAACCTCTTGTCACCACTCCTGCGCAGTACTTTGTCCACGAGATACACGTCCGGATAAGTCGCGCGATGCAACTCGTGCTCGTAGAACGCTCCAGCGACGAATTTTCCACGATAGTCCTCGAGTAGGTAAGTTACGAGATTGGTACGCTGCACTCTAACGATCTTAAACACCTTGGTGGTTCAATTCGGCGTGTAACCCTTCTCGAAAATTGTCTTGTATTTGCTGACGCGTACCGAGTCGCCCGCTTTGAACTTGGCCGGGCCCGCAATCTTTATCGCGCTGTACACCGTAGCCAAGAATCTTTCGGCGATCGCGGGGGTAACGTCGACGGGTCACATGCCGATTGTTCGATGCTTGCGCGCGTTGTAATCCGACACGAGTCGCGGCAAGGCGTCGACCCACTTGTAATTTCCGTTGAGCGTAAACATTTTCCACATGTCGTTCTTTAATGTGCGATTGAATCGCTCGACGACTGACGCCTTCATCACCGAATACGTGGAATAATGATTGATACTGTGTTTTTTCACAAGACGTTGCACGTCGGTATTGTAAAATTCCTTCCCCATATCGGTTTGTAAATTACTAGGGCACCTCTCGCTATTTCGAATTATCTCAGCGAGACAGCGATAGCGTCAGCTGTCTCGCTGCCGCCTTTACCCTTGAGCGGCACGCCCCACGCGTGCTTGCTCAGCACATCGATGACGGTGAGTATGTAGTGGTAGCCTCCGTTGAAACGCGAGTACTCATCTCGACGATATCAGCCTGCCACAGGTCGTCGTACCCTTGCACTATGACGTGTCGCTTTTTGATATTTTTATCCACATCGGATTTTAACGGTCTCATGTTTCATTGTCGTTTTGTTAGCGTTTTGTTGGCAGTTCGTCGTCGTTCTTTAGCCGTTCGTAGCCGTTTCTGTTTCTGTGTCGTTCTTAGCTGTTTCTGAACCGCTCGTAATCGTTGCTGAACCGTTCTTAAACCGTTCGACAACAGTCCGACAACCGTTCTTGAACCGTTCGTCGTCGTCGTCACTTAACTGTTTCTTGTCACTCATCATCGTTCGATAGTCGTTTCTGAGCCGTTTCTTAACCGTTCGTTAGCCGTTTCTAATTGTAACGCTCGCACGTCCTTCTCGAACGCGGTAAACTTCTCGTCTGACTCTTTCCGTTGATCTCTCAAACTTTTAACGCACTGATTTACGTATAGTTTGTTAATCGCATCACCGTCAGTCTCAAGTTGCGCTACGCGACAAATCTTGCGCGACCTTGCGTCAAAGTCCGTGGCGGCGCTACACAGACCGTTGTCGTGCACAAAATTTCTCACTAATCCGCTCCACTGATGGTACGAAATGGCATTCGTCGCGTCTTCGCTCTGCTCGAACAATCCAAATTTATTGATCGGCATTTCGACGCTGATTGAACGGATCGCTGTCGCACCGTTTAATTTATAATAAGCCCAGCCTCGCGAAGTTCCTTGATGATTGACATGATCTCGTTGTCGTGGGCATTGTTGCTAATTTGACACAAAGCGTCGAGCAATCGCAGACGATCCACCAGCTCGTTAAGGTCATCCCAGTGCACGTAGTCGATCTTATTGTCGATTAGCGTTATCGCGCGAAGCGCGAATAATCCGGATTTTTTCTTCTCGGATTCGATCGATATCAACGGTGAGATTACACATTAATACTTGTATCCCTTGTTGCCCATTACTCGCTCGCGAGAATCGTGCTTGTATTTATGAGCACTCGTTGTCAACAGTATGCTCTTGCTTATCGTCCTCCGTGTAGATCTCGTAATCGGGTACTCTTTTAAAGATCAACTCGTAAATATCGGGTGTGCCGGCGTATCGTACGCCGTCAATATAAATGTTATCCGCTTTGTCCATGTCAAAACGTTTATTACCGAGCGTCAATTAATTCTTGCCGAAATAAATGCTGTACATGGTGTTTATCGTTGGATCGGCACCCAAAAACTCCGCGATGTAAACTCGGCTCAATGGACCCAAATAATCTTGCAACGCTTCTCGACCCTCCAACGTTTGCAACTGCTTTCGAACGGTCGTCGCGATCGAGTCGTCCGTGGTTTCGAAAACATCTACGTTTGCGAGTAATTCGGGACTTGTACGTTGCACGGTTCGCATCGCCGCGGACGGTGTAGAGGTTATCGGTAGTACTATCGATTGATTAGATTTACGCGGTGTCGATGAGAGATCCAACCAGGAGTCTAATCGTTTCCTCTTTTTCTTCGGTGTAGCATCCTCCACCTCCTCCTCCTCCACGCGCTGTTGAACGGATAGCGTTCCGATTTTTGCGTCAACGTCGCTCTTTTTTTCACTGCGATCAAGCTCGAGTTGTCGACGATCTTTTTCAGCGGCCCGATGAGAGGTCTAAAGTGCGTGTCCAACTCAATGTCCTTCTCGATCTTACCGGTCTTCAAAACGCGAAGTTTCTTGCGAATCGAATCACTCGTTTTCGCAATATCTTTTACGATCTTCTTGCGTTCGCGAATATTCTCGCTCCCGTCGATCGCAGCCATCGCGGGGGAAAACAAAGCACAGTGTCGATCTCTTTATAACGCTAACGTTTCACCTTCGACGACGTATCGGCGACAACTGACCGCTTTTGCAGTATCGCGAACACGTTAAATCCTTTTCTGTATCGGCCGTTCGAAAGCGCGCTATCCTTGTCTATCACTACGAATCCGTACTTGCATTACCAACAATCTCGGCACAACAAGCAAAATTCAACGTACGACATGTCGGTATTTACGTGATCGCTGTACACGTGTTTTAAATTAGTGCCATCCTGTTTGAACAGGATCAACAGATTCGCGTTGTCACGTAACAGATGTTTATTAGGTATTCTCGCGTACGTCTGACAGAGATAAAAGGAGTCGACGCTCGATTGCCTGCCCATCGAGAAATACTTTCTCACGGTGTCTTACTTATCGCACGCCACGTCATCAAAGACGAAAATCGAATTTGGACACGCGTCGCTCGGTGGAATGACGTCACTGTTATTGGAGAAGGTGTAGTAGCCAAGGGGTTATTCACTTAGCAAATCACAGGTACCTTATTTGAAATCGTTGAAATTGACTCGGAAATCGCTTGGAATCAGTTGAAATCACTTGTGAAATCATTTGAAATCAGTTGGTCATATGAAATCACATGAAATCGGAAGAAATCGGATGAAATCAGTTGAAATCACTTAAGGTAGTTCTCGTAGTAATTTAAAGTCACAAAAACAACTATTGTTACTAGTGACAAATATAAATGATTAAGTATGTAAAAATTAGCCTACATTAAAATTAATTATTCCTTAAGGTTTTTTCTCATTTAACCGTTGCTATAAACTGAAAATATCAGAGCAAAGTCACAAATTTGACTAGAGTTGGTGATATAACCATAAATATGATCACGTAAAGAATAAAATATACTAAAATAGAAAAAATATACGTCACAATTTCTAGAATTTCACGATAGTGAATATATTTATACAACTGCCGAAAAAGATATGTTATAACCTCCTTATAACCTCCATTCAACGGTGGGAGAATGGTAGGACACGCGACTTGTGCGTCAGCTGACGCGTGCGACGTTGCCAAGCAGCCACTCAAGACGGCCGCCATGACCCTCGTGTCGTGTCGAAACGTCGAAAGTTGCCGAAAGTTTGTCGAAAGTTTCGCTTTATTTATATACGGCACGGTCAATCAATTTGGTGTCGCGTCAGTATCTTTAGAAATGTTTATTGGATCGATTAAACAGTTTTTTATTCGTTCATCTACTCGAGAAGTATGAACGTATTCCATAAATGTGCGATCTGACCCTCCTTTCCCTATTATCATCATGTAAAATTGGCAAAGTTTACGGACATATATCTCCGGAACCAAGCGGTAAAAAAATTCGAAATTTTTTAGACACACTCTAGGAACGTTAACCTTTCTTTTAATATCATATTTTTCGGGCTATCTACATTTGACCTAAATGCTAGAACCACCTTAAGAAATCACTTGAAATCAGTTAAAGTTACTTGAGAAATTACTTGAAATTAGTTAAAGTCATGTGAGAAATCACTACTGGAAATTAGTTGACGTCACTTGTAAAATTACTCGTTAAAATCACTTATTCATGTTTTTGAGGTTTGGACTTCTGATTTACATTAAAATATTCGAGAATTTTCTAATGAACCAAGCAACGTATAAACGGACTCTGTGAAATACTCAAGAAACTTAACGTATAGTCCGGGAAAAAAAAATTATGTATAACTATATATAAACATATAAAATTAGGTATAATCTATATATATAAGTACCGGACGTCTGTCTGTCTGTCTGTCTGACCGCGAACTACTCATTCGTTAGTGGACCGAATTTTTATCAAGGGTACATGAAATAGGGGTAGAATTTTCCGGGGAGTGCCATAAAGTGTATAGTTTTTCGTTACCGATTTTCTGGAAACCGATTTTTCTAATTTTTCTAATTTTTCGAGAAATAATCGATCGAATTTAAAAGAATTATATATGAAACAGAGGTAGAATTTTCCGGG
>NW_020218843.1:0-1451 GCF_003070985.1 Temnothorax curvispinosus | reverse complement strand
TACATTATCACCATAATCAGTTATAAGAAAATAAATCTTATTACATTGTTATTATTGAGCGTGTTATACATTTAAGTACGAAAAATTTATACAATTTTTACATTTCTGATCCTATTGTCTCTCTTAACATTCTACTTACTGTTACAAAGAAAATATGCTAAATCATTAATTTTTTGTTTGGGACATACTTGGAGAATACTTTCTTGCTTGAGATAAGTATTCTCTAAGTATTTAATTACTTTCTTGCATAATAAACTTTCCAACGAAGTAGTGCATAGGTGATTATGTGTAAACAGAGTATCCAAGAGCTAAGTACTATCAGAATAACGTAAAATGGTACTGTTGGCATATCCATCATCGAGAGAATCTTGTTTGGCGAACGAAGGTAACAGTAGATTTCCGAGCACGACAGATCCGATCGATTAAGATAAACCGCCTGCATCATTCCTTCGAATGTGTGTCTACAATAAAATTTACATTTCTCAAATTTACTAAAAAAATAAGGCAAATTGAAAATACAATAAAATAGTATTTCTACAAATAGGAAGCAAGAACAACTGTTTATAAATAGCCATTAGAAATTATTATATAAAACGTTTCATATGGAAAACATCATGTAGTAATAATAAGTTTAAATGCAAAAAAATTTTAATATTAGTAATCACTATGGTATAATTAAATTGTCTGTATTATACCTGTAAAAGCTCGTAGCGCTTAAAGGCCGTAGGTATACCGACATTTCTCTAAATTTCAAGTAATATCCGGCGAACACCACTAATGGTATACTGACTGCCGTTATTAATAAGAAACCTAACTGAAAGAAATTATACTTGGTCAGCTACATTATCTGTTCATACATATTAAATAAAAATCAAATTGAAATTTGAATGGTATAAGCTGCTCAATATATATATACATATTTAAAGTGAAAAATTATTTATTATTATAAATAAATTGTCTAATGTGACTTATTAACGTATTACTATTACAAACAACTATAGCCGTGATATTTTCCGATATAATATTGTAATAAGTATGTAATGTTGACTTATTATAGCCTTTTTTGTAGTTTTTCTAATAACGTAAATATTAATTAAAATAATAAAAAATACCGCAGCTGAAATACCTTAGTGCCAAGAGCTGCGCCTGAAAGCATCCCGGCCGTTTGTCCAATAATTGTAATTAACAGGCAAACGCTCCACATCTGTAGAATTCTAATATATTCCATTGGCTGCCCTGTCATATAATATAATATAAACAAGAAAGATGAGGCGCAAAGTATCTAGAAATTAGACAAATTTTTAATTAATTTCAAAACTAGTGATAATATATTTAGGTAATATTTAGTCAGTACTTTATGTCTGAAAGAAATAATTGATAATAATTAGTAATAATACAAATAATACTGCATTAAAACATACTTGTAACGGAAGATCCGTTAGTATTTTTAC
>NW_020218842.1:0-2601 GCF_003070985.1 Temnothorax curvispinosus | reverse complement strand
ACTTATTTGTGAGAATAATAAATAGTGCTGTTTGACAAGTTTGTCCAGTCCTGACTTTATTTTGTGAGTGCCTACTCCGATCCTCTAGCGATTCTTATAATCGCGTCACGCGCATTCCAGGCTCAGCGCTGGGCCGTTCCGGCGAATCGTCTGGCGAGTGCAATTGACATCTCGAGACAATTGCGACTCGCGCGCTTTCTCACACATAAAGAAGCTGGTCCTTCGAGCCGGATGGTGAGTACGTGTGGAGGAATCAAACAGCTCCGGAATTCTGTCTCATCATGACGGAACTGATGGAAAATCAACTCGTGTTGCAGCGCTCGATTGAGCGAGCGCTCGACAATTTCAAGAAGCTCGGGCGAGCGAACTATACGTCGGCGAAGATCCGATTGAGAATCTCATCCCTCAAGGAGCTCTGGGCTCCCTATCAAGGAAATCACGCCAGGTTGTCGGCTTCCACCCCCGCCTCGACCAAAACTACGTTGGACTACTTCGTCAAGGAGCAGTTCGAGAAAACCGAGGAAATCTACAACGCTGCACTAAATTACATGAGCGAATGTCTTGCAGAAATTGAGCCTCCTGTGAGTCCGCACCACTCTCTTGACTTCGGTCATTTGAGTCAAATCGCGTCCGCGATTTCGTTCTCTCACCTTCCGCTCATTCGCCTACCGCCTTTCGACAGAAATTATTCGGAATGGGAGACATTTCGCGATCGATTCGTTGCGCTAATCGTTGATAATACTGATCTGAGCAATTTCGCGCGGATGCATTATCTCTCGTCGTCATTAAAAGGCCGCGCGCTCGAGGCCATCGCGAACATTGCGATTACTGCGGATAATTTTCAGGTCGCGTAGAACACCTTAAAGGCTCGTTTTGAAAACAAACGACGCCTCCTCACTAATCATCTGTCCACGTTGCTTGGCCTGTCGGCGCTCAGTCGCGAATCTGCTTCCGACTTACAGACGTTGTACGATAAAATAAATATCGCAGTCTCATCTTTAAGAAAATTGAATCGATCTCCGGAAGATCTATGGAACGACTTTCTCGTTCATTTTTTGACTCAAAAATTAGATGCTGCGACACGTAAAGCGTGAAATCTCCAAACGAGCAATGTCGACTCGCCGCCTGCGTTCGCAGATTTCAAAAAATTTGTAACTTCTCGTATTCGCGCGCTTGAGGAGTGCTCGTCGACCTCCTCTCATAAACCTGCGTCGAAATCTGCGAATTCACCGCATGTCAATGTCGCCACGGCTTCCGCGAATTCTCCGTCGGCTTGTCCGCTCTGCAAAGCGCGTCATTATTTGAATCTGTGCCCAGAATTCGTCGCGAAGAATCCGCAGCAACGACAAGAAATCGTTAAACGTTTCAAACGTTGCTTCAATCGCATGAGTAGCAATCATTCGGTACGGGATTGTAAAAGTAAGTACGCGTGCCGCTCGTGCAATCAGAGGCATCATTCAATGCTTCACGTTGATGCGGAGACAAGCTCTGATTCAACGACGATAACGCCATCGGCGTCGCAAGCGTCCCAATCAAGCACACCGAAGGTTGAGGTACTTTCGCTATTTGCCGCCGCGCAACATAGTCGTAATTCACAAGTTTTTTTAGCTACTGCATGGGTTAGGGTGAAAGTTTCCTCCGGTCGCGCAGCGACGGTAAGAGCCCTGCTCGACCAAGGCTCTCAAGCCACGTTCATATCAGGGCATTTAGCTCAATCCTTGTACGCAAAACGCATTCGGATGTCGATCTCAATTTCGGCCGTCGGCGGCACTCACGTAGGTAAAGTACGCCACGCGGCGTCAATCATAATCGCTTCGCGCGATTCAGACAATCTATCTCTGTGTACCACTGCGTATATTCTCGATTCCTTGACGGCATACGCGCCTCGATGCGATGCCGATTCATCATGCCTCGCACATCTCTCCGATTTAGCCTGGGCAGACACAAACCCGAGCAGTTCCGATCCAATTCACATTTTGATTGGCGCGGATATCTATAACGATATTATTCAAGGGGGCGTCCGAAAGGGTGAAGTTGGACAGCCTATCGCGCAAGAAACGATATTTGGATGGGTCATTTCCGGGCCGCTAGTATCGGATGCTAATTCGTCAGCGGGACGATCCTCCGTTAATATTACCGTACTTCGTTGCACAAGTTTAAGGCCTCTCGCCGAGGAAATTCAACGTTTTTGGGAGGTAGAGGAGATCTCTCACACCCGCAAACTCACACCGCAAGATGAGCAGTGTGAGTCTCACTTTTGCGATACTCATTCGCGTTAATCTGACGGCAGATATATCGTGCGTCTGCCGTTCAAACGGAGTCCTCCGCCGGAAGTCGGGCGCTCGCGATTGACTGCCGAACGCCTTTTCAATTCATTGTCACGGCGGTTCCGCTCTAATTCGGAATTAGAAAAGGATTATGATGAGTTTATGCGCGAATATGAAACGCTCGGTCACATGCGTCGGGCGCCATCAGCGGATCGAACGCACGATCCATGCGTATATATTCCGCATCATCCGGTCATTCGTGAAACCAGCCTCACGACTCGTTTGCGCGTTGTTTTCAACGCGTCAAGCTTGACGTCGAACGGTACGTCATTAA
>NW_020218841.1:0-3013 GCF_003070985.1 Temnothorax curvispinosus | reverse complement strand
ACACACACACACACACACACACACACACACACACACACACACACACAAATACTAACACATAAATATAAACACTATAGGGTCAAATAAAATAGTTGAAGGTCTAGCAGGTATATAGGATTCTTTTGTTCCCGCAATAATAGAACCGAGAACGCTGCGAAGCCAGCGTACTTCTGCTGTATCGATCCTCCGCGTGCCTCACTAAAAAGAGCTGTAGTTTCGTCAATTTTACGAGTTTGACGATAATACTTTGGGAATGTATTCTTGAAACCTTATACTAATTATATTATTTATGCAAAAAAAATCGATTTTTTTTTACCCATCAAAGTAGACTCCCCCCTTAAGTTCTAATCAATCTATGTTTCAAAATATCATAAAATACAAATTTTTTATATTTGTTCTAATTTTTACTTATAAATATTCCTTAATAACTAAGAAAAATAAAAGAATGGGCATATATGTAATACATACCTATAGTAAGCAGAGCTAGTTAAGTGGTTGGAACAATTTCTATCGACTAAACGCTTCTAATCTTCATAAAGATCTCTCTTTACGACGTCTGCAAGAAGATATAATAAGATCGCGATTGCGTATATTCAGGTCAATTAGAGCTAATTCCCTCCCGTCGCGTAATTAATTTTGCAGCCGATCGAAAAACGGCGCCTCTCACTAAATAAATAACACAGAGTCGTTTTTCTGGATCGTCCATACTTCTATAACTAGCATATTTATGAAGAATTTTCAATCGAAACAATAATACCTATATTATCCGTCTTGTAATATTTAAAAAATGTAATAGTTCAAATCTGACTGAAATGTTACACAATGGCATACAATTCGAAATGGGTAAATTTTGTTTTTGTCGACACGTTGCGTCAAATTGAAATTAAGAACCTAGATAATTAAAACTACGACCGCGTACATTTTCTCGATACATGTGATATTATAATGTAACAGCAATGCTAATACCTTTCAATAACATATATATGTAACAGGAAAAGTTTGCAATGACTATGCCAGTGTCCATTACTTAGTTTCCCAATATTGCACTCGATAACGGATGTTTAATCACTGACACAATGGCTAACGCGTTCTGCGATGTTAAGATCGATTGATGCGAGAGTCACTGAATATTTTAAAACTTTGTAACAGAATATAATAGAGTATACTCATTACGAACTTATAATAATATGCAACTGCGAGCGCACAACCTGTGCATTCTAATGGCATCTGCTGTTGGAAATAAGTGGAAATTGTTCTCGTGGGCACACGAGTGCCTGTATTAGAGATATAAAGATAGAGAGAAAGAGAACGAGAGCTAAAGAGAAAGATATATAATATACGGCCGGTTTCGTCACACGCATCCGCGACAGCGCTTAATTGTTTATGACAAGGCTCTTGCTTCGGCATTCTGTCAATCATTTTCACGTGCGTGTGCATACGTTCACTACACGCGGATGTATTGCGTTCGCTCGACGTGGGAATGATTAAATGCATTGTCATTGTAGCAATTACAATAAGAATATATAATATCAAATACATATTTTCCTTTTAATATATATATATTAAAAGGAAAATATGTATTTGAAAATTATGTATTTAAAAAAATATATATATATATTTTCATATTTTTTTGTAGAAAAACTTTCCCTCCCTTCCTCTAACTTTTCCTCCCTCCCTGTCTATGTTATACAAGAGCTGCGTTCCACTTATAGCTCACAACTTCCTTATTTAACATTTGACAAACAACAAGAATGAAATGATTCCACGAGCGTTGCGAGCGATAAATGGAACGCACCCAAGGTGTTTCCAACGTAAGTAGAAAAAATTGAAGGAAATATTCCGTGGCTTATTTTAGGAAGAAAAGGTCCTATATATATACAAATTAACATATGCCTTAAACTGTTTCGTTTTCAAAATACACGATGTCAAAGACGCCCCTGGTGGTTCTAAAAATGTTTCATTGCTATTGGAAAATGGTTCTTAATACCACATGTAGATATACCAAATTTGGATAAAATATCTTTAAACGTTTTCCTTCATTTTTTTTCACAACTTTGACATCCTGTATTTTGAAAACGAAGCAATTTAAGGCATATGTTTATATAGGAGCTTTTCTACCTAAAATAAACCACGGAATTCCCTTCAATTTTTTGTACTTACTTAGGGAACATTCTGTATATTTGTCAGCTTATCATAAAACATATATTCTTATAACTCATCAAATAACAAGTTATTAATAGAAAAAAATTACGTTTGCCCTACATATAAATAATTTAAATTTTTAATTACATATTATATAACAATACATTACAAAACATGGAATGCAAATTAAGATTTGTAATTATTTGTTAATAGAGTAGAATTACGCTGTTAAATATATGCGTCGTCTGGAAGCTTCTGAAGAATTACTAAAAAATTCATTAAAACTCGTTTCATCTCATAAGTAATAAAATTTTTACACAAACAATTACGTGCTGCGAGTTATCATAATTAGAAAGCGACTATTATACTGAAAACTATTTTTAAATCTTTGCCGTTGACAAATTCCGCTAATTTTTCAGATATCACGAGAGAAGGATGATTGCCGTTATCAAGCATACAGATTAAAGGAATCACATTGCACTCTCTAAAATAAAGCTGAATATAACAGGCGAAACAATCCAGCGTTTACGACGAGTGGCGCCGTAAACAGGATAAGACGTACCGTGAAATTTCAGTGCGGAGTCGTTTAAATCTGATATTTTTATTTCAACTTCTCCTGACACATCTGCTTGCCCATCCCTCTTCCGCCACCCATCGCGATGAACGTTTTAATTAACAATCCACATTTGTGGAATATGGTCGGCAGTCACAATGATCATCGGCCTGCAACGTGGATGATATGCCCCATTATGCTCCAAAATAATTTCTTTAAACCTCTCCAAAACGTGCGAATCCGAAAAAAGTAATCCGAAAATTACAAACAAAGTTTTAAAAACAAAGTGGATTTTTTGAGAGCTATTTCCAATAAATA
>NW_020218840.1:0-1561 GCF_003070985.1 Temnothorax curvispinosus | reverse complement strand
TATATATATATATATGTATATACGTTGAATGTATGTGTATACGTTTAATTCGATGTTTAGTTGTCCCATGATGCCGAGGACGAGTTCGAGAGACTTTGAATTCGATGTCTATGTGTCCTACATTTGGAATCAAAGTTATTAATACACCTAGACACTGATTTCGACTTATTGTTACACCTATACACCAAAAACTATGAACCACACTATGTAGACATCATCATCGGTATCCTGTTATACGTAGAGATCGAATTCAAAGTATTAACATACCTAGACACCGAAAACTACTGAACGCACTATCTCGAACTCGTCATCGGCAACCTAGTACACGTAGACATCGATTTCAAGCTTGATTCATAAGAATCGACTAAAAAATTACCCAGCGAAAGAATTAAAATTATGTTGAGACATCATAACATCACACACACACACACACACACACACACACACACACACACACACACACAAAGAAACTGAAATGAGAACACTTTATTACGGCTTTATACCTCTTATTCATACGTTCAACTTTTAATCATTAGAACCGTTTAAGATTTTTATTCGTTATTCTTACCAAATCAAAATACTTACTGATCTGCTTCTCTTTTTTCCTGTATTATTTTCTTTTTGAACGCACGATCGTTTTATTTACGCATCCACAACCATTAACCAAATAGATCGTGATAATACCATAAATAATTGCAGTCGATAATTCTAGTTCGATAACCGTATATTGATAATACCTATTATCGATTTTATAATAAGAGAAGTTGTGCATGTTGCAAGAAATCGTAGAAAACAAAAACATATATAATCTCGCGAAAAACATAAAGAGGAAGTGGCCTGTCAATACAAGTATCCGCATCTCTCAATCAGCGAATTGACTTCAATATAATGAATGTAAGTATACATTTATATAACATTTAAGAAGATATATTTAACGTTTTTCACATTATAGGTTGATAATGTCAATATATCAGCGAAATTAATTCAAATGGAGGCTGAGATTGTTAAATTGCGGCGGAGACTCGCTCTAGCAACTCAACCGCCCCCGCCACCGCCTCCCCCGCCTCCGCCACCACCGCCGCCGCCGCCACCGTCGCCGCCTCTGCCTCCGCCGCCGCTGCCGCTGCCACCGCCGCCGCCGCCACAAACGCCGTCGACGCCGACGCCGTCCTCGACGCCACCGACATCGCTGTCATCGCTACTTTCACCAGCAGCGGCACAGAAAGCACCGACAACAACGGCATCATCATCATCGGCACAAGCAACATCAACAACAACGGCAACAACAAGAATGGTGCCACTAGGAACATTACGTAAGTACAATCAATTAATCAATTAAATAATGCATACCCGTTCAACCATTAATTGAAAATTCAAAATCCTGGGTACTCGGAATTCGTCGCCTCGCGTAAAAGAGTTACGGCCGGTCTCGTTACGCTCGTACTTGGTATATAGTCTGTCTATTTAATATTTCAACAAGTAAGGTTAATACTTCTACATTAAATTTATGTTTATGTTACAGCGAAAAGATGGCAAAGAGCCGGTCGAAAACGATTTAGCG
>NW_020218839.1:0-4207 GCF_003070985.1 Temnothorax curvispinosus | reverse complement strand
TCTGATGTAAAAACTAATATTAAGTGTTTCAGATGTGGAAAGGCACATTTAGCTTCTAAGTGCACGCTCAGTCGAGATATTCGTTGCCATGGCTGTGGGAAGCACGGGCATCTGCGGACAGTTTGTTTTGCTAAGGGCTCGACAAATCAATTACAGGAGATTCTGAGCTTGGAACATGTAAATTTTCGGGATTTTTTAACAACGCTTGAAATTAACGGGAAACCACTATAGTTCGAGGTTGACAGCGGAGCTGCAGTAACAGTCGTAAGTGAGCAGGTTATTCATAGTATCTTTCCAGAAGCGACCATACATAATACGCAGTTACAATTAATTTCATATTGCGGTCGTATTTTGCGTAGTAAAGGATTTATTACAGTTAACGTTAAATATAAGAATACTGCGAAACGACTTAACATGTATATAGTAGTTGGTAATAGAAAACCTTTATTGGGTAGGGAATGGATACGTCAATTATGTAATGAAAATGATTTCCTTGTTCCTAGTGAGTCAGTAAATGAAATGACAGTACTAGCTACAAATAAACTACATGCAATACTTGAAAATTACAAAAACGCACGTAATAATTCGGAATGGTCAGCCATAAAAGGCGTACAAGCAAAGTTGACGTTAAAACCTAATGCCACTCCAGTATTCGTTCGAGCACGCCCGGTTCCGTTCAAATTAGTACAACTAGTAGAACGAGAGTTAGATTTGTTGGAGAAAGCCGGGATTATCGAAAAAGTAACTTCATCAAAATGGGCTACTCCAATAGTTCCTATTTTAAAGAAAAACGGAAGAGTTCAAATTTGTGGTGACTACAAAGTTACAGTTAATCCTCAGTTAATAGTAGATGACCATCCTTTTCCGACAACGGACGAAATATTTGCTAAGCTCAAAAACGGAAATAAATTTTCAAAATTGGATCTTGAACAAGCCTATTTACAATTAGAGATGGCACCGGAAGACCGTGAAATTTTAGTAATCAGTACTTGCAAGGGACTTTACAAAGTCAACAGATTAATGTACGGTATTGTGTCAGGTCCATCGGTATGGCAAAGAGAAATAGAAAATATATTAGAGGGAATAGAAGGTGTAGGAATACTGTTTGACGATATTATTATTACAGGAGAAACAGATGAAATACATTTAAATCGTCTTGAAAAGGTACTGAATAGACTACTTCAGCATAATGTTCGTTTAAATTTTGAAAAATCAAGTTTTTTTTTGGATAAAGTTAATTATTGCGGGTATACTATAGATAAGAACGGGATTCATAAAGAACAACAGAAAATGGAAGCAATAAAGCATATGCCGCGACCGAAAAATGTTTCTGAAATTAGAGCATTTACAGGTATGATTAATTATTACGGAAGGTTCATACCGAATTTAAGTACAATTTTACTTCCCCTTAACAAGTTGTTACGTAAAGATACGCCATTTATCTGGCCGAAAGACTGTGATGTCGCATTTAGTCGAGCGAAGGAAGCTTTTACAAGTGATAGGGTGTTAGTGCATTTTAACCCAAAACTGCCATTAATATTAGCCACAGATGCTAGTCCGTATGGGGTAGGCGCAGTTCTATCGCATAAGTTTGCTGATGGAACAGAACGCGTGATTCAGTTTGTCTCACAAACATTTTCAGAAACGCAACGTAAATATTCACAAATTGATAAAGAGGCGTACGCGATAGTTTACGGAATTAAAAAGTACTTTCAATATTTGTACGGAAATAAATTTACGTTAGTTACAGATCATAGACCGTTGATACAAATATTTTCTCCAACTGCGAGTTTACCTATCTACTCAGCAATGCGTATACAGCATTACGCTATATTTTTACAGGGATTTAATTAGAGATTCGGTTAATACACTCCCCATAACAGCAATTAGTATTGCTAAAGAAACGGAAAATGATACAGAGTTACGAGAATTACTACAAGCACTGCGAACAGGAAATCAGATTCATAAATCAAAGCGTTTCAACTTAGAGCAAGCAGAGTTTAGTTTACACGATGACATTATTATGCGAGGACGTAGAGTTGTAATACCTAAAAAACTGCGTTCGCAGGTTTTAAAAGAGATATATACGGGTCATTTTGGAATAGCTAAAATGAAGAATTTAGCCCGAGGGTATTGTTGGTGGTTTGGGATAGACAAAGACATAGAAGCGATAGCTAAAAATTGTGCAAATTGCAATGCACATAGAAATGATCCACCAAAGGTAGATGTGCATATTTGGCAACCTGCATCAGCTCCAATGCAACGAATTCACATTAATTTTGCAGGACCATTCTTAGGGAAAATGTTCCTAATATTAGTAGATGCATTTTCAAAATGGCCCGAAGTACACGTTGTATCAGATATTACTGCGAAACAACAATCGAAAAATGTAGACAGATATTCGCTACTTTTGGTCTTCCACAAATCATAGTTACAGATAACGGAAGAACGTTTGTTTCTCAACAGTTTCAACAATTTTTAAAATGTAACGGTATACAACACAAACTAACAGCACCATATCATCCTGCTACCAATGGTCAAGCAGAGCGATTCGTTCAAACGCTCAAGCAAGCTTTGTGTCGCATGAATTGCAATTCAACAAATGTTAATGTAGCTTTAAGTCAATTATTATTACAATACAGAATTATGTCACATGCGTTAACGAGTAAATCACCAGCGGAAATGTTTATAGGTAGACAGCTAAGTACTAGATTAAATTTAATCCGTCCGACAAAAGAAGAAAATATTGTAAATTCAAACAAGTCGTATAAGTCGTTTGAATGCAATGAAAGAGTAGCTTGTAGAAACTATTCCGCGGAAGGAAAATGGAAATTTGGAAGAATCAGCGAAAAATTGGAAAAACTGCATTTTAAGATAAAATTGGATGATGGTCGTTTTTGGATTAGACACTCTGATCAAATACGTAAGATAGGAGAAAATACTCCTGTAATTGAGAATGCCCAAAATAACAATTATTATTGGAATATACCGGATACATGCGAACCGGAAGTTATGCAACAACCCCATAACGCTATTATACAAGATGCTCCCGCTTCTCCAGAAAATGAGCAACACCCCGAAGAAAAACGAATTCAGCAAACTCCACGACGTTCTTGTAGGCCAAAAAGAAAACCTAAATACTTGGCTGAGTACATATAATAATTTTTTTTTTACAAGAGAGGGTGTTATGTGGAGTTGACTTTAGTTTCGCGCGCGATTGATAGTGAGAAGCAATGCGTGCGAACATCGATAAATCGAGACATCGATACAATGGCATCCGCGACTACCGGCCAAGAGCGGATATGATCGTCTCTTGTTAGAACCACGAGACACACGCAGCTAGTCGGAACCATTCCTAATCCTTAATATTACATATTATATTATTCGTGAATAAAGGCATAATTATATTCTGAATCGAGAGCATTCATTACTCTGTTGTGCTTACGTACAATCACAACACAAATATTTTGTGTATCCGCGTTCAAAATATCTTTTTTGACTTCCGTAACAGTAAAAGCACTATGACTGTCTGAGTTCGATTTTTGTTCATTTGATGTTTGACCCGCAGAATTATCATCGCGTTTATATCTCAGTGTATTTTTCCTTTTTCGGCAATCTCTCGCGAAATGACCTAGTTTGTGACAAAAATAACATTCGACAGATTTCTTATCTTTAGCTTTAGGATTCGGATTATCGGATTTCTTATTACTAATTTGCTTATCGTTCCTTTTTCCGATGCTTGTGGTCGCAAGCGCTTCTGCCGCCGTGTCCGTGATCGTCAGACGTTGTTCCTCCTTTATCAGTCGTTCGATCAGGTTAGCTCGAGTCTGGTTCTCCACGGGGACGCTGTCCCATGCAGTGATGAACGGGTTGAACTTCTCAGGAAGCGACATAATAATTTTTGTATTGATGGCCACGTCGGATAATGCCTCTCCTACGTCGTTCAGCTGCCTGGCAAAATTCTCAATTTTGGAGACGTGTTGCATCACCGTGTCGTTGACGCCCATTTTATACTCGTAAAATCGTGATAATAGTATGGACTTATTTGCAGCACTGCGTTGCTCATAAATACTGCTCAGTTTATGCCACATCTCGTTCGCTGTTTGACATGTAATAAGATATTCCAGTTGCGAGAATTCCATCGAGGAGGCAAGAATGCATTTTGCTTTCGCATTCTTAGAAATCCAGGCCGTGTGTGTTGGATTTC
>NW_020218838.1:0-4033 GCF_003070985.1 Temnothorax curvispinosus | reverse complement strand
GCGGCATCGTTTATAACCGAAAACTTAGCCCAGTCGTTGCGTATTCCGAAAGTTCGCACGTCCATCATTGTAACCGGTATCGGAGAGACGCACACGTCAGTTCGACAAGCAGCTACCATCACTATTACTCCAAGTACGCACGCCAGTCCGGCCTATTCCATTTCCGCCTTAATTTTAAAATCCTTAACGCGGTATTTGCCTAACCGTATTCACGCTCCGATGAACTGGCCCCATTTAAAGGACCTCACCCTCGCCGATCAGGACTTCGCGGGATCCGCTCCGATTGACGTTCTCATTGGTGCCGAACTCTTCGGCTCCTTAATTCTCGACGGAGTTCGTAAGGGCGCCGCGAACGAGCCAATAGCCCAAAATACGGTGTTAGGCTGGATTATCTCCGGCCCAACGGGAGGAGCGCGTTCGAGCCAAAGGATCGACGTACATCATGCCTCAGTGGATGAAGATCTCGATTTCAACATTCGACGCTTCTGGGAGGTGGAAGAAATTCCCCGCACGTCCCTATTAACTCCTGAGGACCAAGCGTGTGAGGAGCATTTTCTCCGCACACATTACCGAAATCCCGACGGTCGCTACGTTGTCCGATTACCCTTTAAAAGGGGACCTCCGATTTCCATAGGAGAGTCTAGCCGGTCGGCTCTCCAAAGTTACCTTCGCGCAGAAAATCGTTTAAAACGAGAGCCAGCTAAAGCCGCCGAATATTACGCTTTCTTAAAGGAATATGCTGACCTGGAGCATATGCAACTAGTTCCTGACACCGAGGAGTCGACTGATCCGACACAGATCGTCTACATCCCTCATCACGCTGTCTTCCGGGAGGGTAGCACAACGACGCGAATTCGTGTTGTATTCAACGCGTCCAGTCCAACCACCAACGGCACCTCTCTTAACGACCACCTCCTTGTCGGCCCTAAGCTACAAACGAATCTCGCTGCCGTCACCCTGCAGTGGCGTCTGTATCGCTACGTCTATTCTGCTGATGTGACTAAAATGTACCGACAGATTCTGGTAAATCCCCTCGATTGTGACTACCAACGGATTTTCTGGCGGCCCGATCCCGACTCCCCCGTTTTGGCCTATCGCTTATGCACGGTCACATATGGTACTGCCGCTGCCCCGTTCTTGGCACTGAAAGTCACATTACAACTCGTCGTCGACCACGGAGCTGCGTTTCCACTCGCCATTCCGGTGCTTCAACGAAAACGATACATCGACGATTTTACCTTTGGTGCGGATGACCAAACCCTCGCGCGGCAGACTCGCGATCAAGTCGTTGCGATCATGGCGAAAGGTGGGTTCACTCTGCGTAAGTGGGCGAGCAACTCATCTGACCTCCTCGATGACATCGACCCTGCTGATCACGGCCTTGCTCAAGCTCGAGAACTTCGCGAAGATGAAAGAATAAAAATCCTCGGTCTCAGTTGGAACCCGAACCGCGATGTCTTCCAGTTTCAAGTGAAAGGATCACCCACCCTGGGAGAAACCAAGCGTAAAATTCTATCCGAGATTGCCAAATTTTTCGATCCCCTCGGATGGGCTACTCCAGTTGTTATTCGGGCAAAAATTTTTATGCAACAACTGTGGGCGTCGAAGTGCAGTTGGGACGAACCAGTTCCGTCCGACCTTCTTACGCAATGGCGCCGCTACTACGAGCAACTTCCGGAACTGGAAAAAATCACCATCCCACGCTGGACTCAATACGGCCCTCATACACTCGACAAGGCGTTACATGGATTTTCCGACGCTTCCACCACGGCCTATGCGGCGGTAGTCTACATGCGCACCGTGTCGATGGACGGTACGGTGACTGTGACGATGCTGGCCGCAAAATCCAAGGTCGCTCCGCTGAAGACCATGAGCGTCCCGAGACTGGAACTCTGTGCATCCCAATTGCTTGCCCGACTCCTCCTATTCGTCTGTCGATCGCTCGATATGCCGTATACACCGACATATTGCTGGACCGACTCCCAAGTAGTTCTGGCCTGGCTGAGTCGCTCACCGGCCTGCTGGAAAACTTTCGTGGCGAATCGTGTCGCCGACATCCAAACGTCACTCCCAAACACCTCATGGAGTCATGTCTCCTCAGATGAGAATCCTGCCGATTGCGCGTCACGCGGTATTTCTCCCGCCGAGCTAGCCGCACATTACCTATGGTGGTCAGGTCCCTCCTGGCTTATCCAGCCACCCGAACAATGGCCAAAAGACGTCCTACCAGAAGCAACAAAAACCACTCTCGAAGAACGACCGCCTCTGTCGACCGCACATACCACGACGGTCACCCCCTCATGGGACTTATCGAAACGGTACTCATCCTGGTCGAAATTGCTACGCGTCACTGCTTACATCCAGCGATTCGTCCGCAACATCCGATCCCAGCAGCAAGATCCATTCGTTATCTCGCCGCCTTCCATCGTCCTACTGCCTGTCGAAGTCGAATCCGCGGAAAACTTCTGGCTACAGTCCATCCAAGCCGATTTGTTTCTAAACGAAATAACCTCCCTGACAAACGCCGTGCCTATTCCAAAATCAAGCTCTCTGCTTCCGCTAAACCCGTTCCTCGACAATCAAAAGCTTATTCGCGTCGGCGGTCGACTGCGTAATGCGAACATCTCGGAAACCGCTCGACACCCCATCGTCCTAAGGGACCACCCATTAGTGAGATTGCTGATTCGCGATACTCATGTACGAGCGCTTCACGCTGGCTCGCAATTGACGCTAGCGTTGCTTCGCCAAAAGTATTGGATCCTCCGCGCGCGCTCACTCGTCCGCGCCGTCTTGTATAAGTGCGTTATTTGCACGCGAGAACTAGCACCAATTCCAAGCGAGCTCATGGGCGACCTCCCAGGCGTTCGCGTAAACCGCTCCGTCCGAGCATTCGTTCACACCGGCGTCGACTACGCCGGCCCCGTTGCTGTACGTACTGCGAAAGGACGCGGCAACAAGGCTCATAAAGCCTATATCTCTGTTTTTATTTGTATGACCACGAGAGCGATCCACCTGGAGCTCGTCAGCGATTACTCCTCCCCCGCTTTCCTTGCCGCCTTGTCTCGCTTCGTATCTCGTCGAGGACGCCCTACGTCCATATACTCAGATAATGGTACTACATTTCAGGGTGCCGATCGTGAACTAACCACCGCGATAAAACTTACTACCAAGGATCCGAATTTTCTGAATCACTTGGCTACCGAAGGCACTGCCTGGCACTTCCTACCACCCTCCGCTCCACATTTCGGAGGGCTGTGGGAAGCCGCAGTACGCAGTGTTAAGTATCACCTTAAACGCTGTGTCGGGTCATACACGCTTACGTTCGAGGAGCTCGCTACCGTGTTGTGTCGCATCGAGGCTTGCCTAAATTCCCGTCCAATCGCGGCGGTGTCCGAGAACCTAGACGACTACCAGGCTTTAACTCCCGGTCATTTCCTTATCGGAGGACCTCTTATGGCTGTCCCTGAACCCAGCGTTCTCGAGATCAACGAGACCCGATTGTCGCGATGGCAATTAATACAGCGAATTACCGAACAATTCTGGAAATCGTGGTCGAATGATTATCTCCTTAACTTGCAGCAGAGGCCCAAGTGGAGGGTCGCGCATAAGCTCGCTAAGGTCGGTCAAATGGTGCTCCTACGAAACGCGCTCGCGCCTCCATGTCAATGGGAGCTTGGCCGCATAACGGCTTGTCATCCCGGCGACGATGGCCTCACCCGTGTCGTCACGGTTCAAACCGCGCGTTCTCAATACAAACGCCCAATTACCAAATTGTGCTTTCTTCCTATTGATATAAATTCTACACAAGATTCCGCCATGGCGGGCGGCGTTGAGTCTGAGCCGTGTGACACGAGCGGAGTCGATGTGACTTCCGCGACTCACTGTAGCTAGCGATAGAGTCGTTGTACTGTATGCGACATTGTATATGGATATATTTTCGAATGCGAGCATTCGAGGCGGGCGGTGTGTTCCGGAATGATTTGAAAACTAAAGCTAAGGTAAACGAAATGAATAAGCGTCCCGGTATATCTCG
>NW_020218837.1:0-12188 GCF_003070985.1 Temnothorax curvispinosus | reverse complement strand
CATAATTTTTCGCCTTTTGACGTCATAATCCAATATAGGCAATATAGCTGCGACGAACGAGTGCGCGCAAGCATAATAGAACTGATTACGGCATATCCATTTTACATCACGCATTTCTTTCTTCGGTATCATCTTAACGATAACATTATCCGTGCAGATAACATTATCCCGAGCTCACGAGTAAACTGGCGAACATTAAAGATATGCAAATGTCATACTTACGCCTTCGAACCTGTCCTTGTTCTTGGCGTGCTGGGCGATGAAACGGGCGTCGTCGATGGTCTTCTCGATCTCGCGTACCAACGGCTTCTCGAAGGTGGGGCTGACGTCCTCGTGAGCGTATCCAGGGCTAGCTGGCCCAAAGAGGTCGTCGTCCGCCCCGGGCAGTGGCAGCGAGGGTAGGGGCTCCTCAAAGCAGGGTGCGACGGTGCCGACGGTGCCGACGGCGCCGAGGTCGTACCTCGTCGCCGGCGGTGGTAGACCGTGCGGCGGTACCTCGTACTCTCCGCTGAACCTCTTGCCGTAGTACGTGTCGTACTTATCAGTCTCTGGAACATGGAACACATCGGTGAGGATGCTCGGCTCGGGCGGCTTGCCGTTCGCCGCCTCGATATCGTCCTCGTCGTCCTCGTCGTCGTCGTCGATGCCGTCGTCGTCGAGGCCACCCGTGCCGATCCCGGCGCCGTCCCTGTCCTGATCCTCGTCCTCGTAGTCGTCCTTCTTCGGCCGTTGGATCCAGAGGAAACGCGGCAGCACCTGGATGAACAGTATCCGCGTCCACTTGCCCATACGGTGGGTGACGGGCGAGCGGAAGTTCACGTTCAGTATGGCTATCGTGACGACCACGGACAAGGTCACCATCACCATCGTGAACAGTAGGTACTTGCCCAGGAGCGGCACCGTCAGCGACGTGGGCGGTATTATCTCGGCCAGCAGCAGGAAGAACACCGTCAACGAGAGGAGTATCGAGATCGACAGGGAGACCTTCTCGCCGCTGTCGCTCGGCAGGTAGAATACCAGCACCGACAGGAAGGATATGCCCACGCACGGTATTATCAGATTCACCGTGTAGAAGAGGGTCTTGCGGCGCAGAGTGATGTTGAACACGATGTCGGGATAGGGCTCCTCGCAGCATATGTAGAACGCCTCGTTCCTCACGGCAGGCACTTTTAGGATGTCCCACTCGACGGAGATGTAATAGTCGGTCAGGTCGATCCCGACGTCGATTTTATTCGAGTCCTCGGTCTGCAGAAGATGCTGCAGGTCGACCTGCGAACACGAGAAGAACGATCGTATGTGAATTTAATATCAAATATCTGAAATATCGTGTGTACACACATATCGATATTAAAAACTAAATGCATAAAGGGATATTGTTTGCGGTAAAGTAAAGTAAATGCGATCATAAATTCCACTCTCTGTGGCAGAATCGCAATGAATTCTTTTTAGCGTTGGCTAATAATAATTATAGTTTTTCAAATAATTATTCCTGAAATAATTTCGCGGTGCGGAATGTTTCGCCATGTGTGAACTGCAACGTGGAATGTTTTGCTGTTTACATTTTCGAAATGTTTTCCGTGTAATATTTTAACATCGAGATTTCGTAGCTTTCAAACTTCGTTTAATGTTGGCATAATAAAATATATACCTTGCACGCAAATACGTACTACGTATGAATATTTTATCTTAAAACACATTACCGCAAAATTCATGCGTATATTATTAAAATAAATTTATACTACTTTACATTAGCAAATATTTAGTACAGCCTAGATATTTAGCACTGCATAAAATGTGAGCGCTACGAAATTTGCATATTGTACATCAGCCGAAAAATATTTTTTATCACTGCAACTGTTAATTACATCAGATAATAAAAGTTGAAATTATAAAATAAAGTGTACTGTTTATGTATTATACTTCAATAAAGAACTGAATTTTAAAGTTTTAGATTGATTATTATTTCATAAATATTCCTTGCTTTCTTCTAACATTTAAAATTTTCCAAATGTCATAATGTAGGTACGTAAAGAGTTATAAAACAAATTATAAAAATTAGTTTTATAATTAAAATAATTATTATTATATGAGAGACACACAAATTCAGTTGATTGTTAATTTTATTTCAGTTTTATATAATATAATATTCGTTCAAAACAAGAACTTTATTAGTCTGAAATTGCAAGAAAAAAGTAATGATGATGACAAAGAGCAACATAATTTTTTATTAATTTTCTGATAAAGATTACAAAAACAATTTGAATTAAAAGATCATTAAATTAAATGATTCGTCTCCTATTCATTCTTTTCCTCATTTCTTCCCGTTTTATTAGATATGTCATTATCATCGACAGAAACATTTGTGTAGTATAAGCATCAGTATACATTTATATTAATCTAAATTCTGAAGTATACGATCGTAATCCGATGCATCTTCCTTACGATAGCATTGCAATCAAGATTTGTAATCCAACAATCCAACTAATCTTCCGAATGAATCCCCGGCTTTCAAACCACGCATCATTGAAACGATCTCGGAGGCCTAATCCAAAACTGCATTAGCTAAATCTAAATTGTTATTCCACTTCATCGCATTTGGCATCCTAATCCTCAACTACTCGGCAGTTCGATGCGGTACATAATCGAAATACACCGACGAGAGATAAATCAGCCAACACAAGCGCTCCGAGTACCTAAAGATTGTTATCTTAGCGCGCGCTGTCTATTCGGTGCTCCGGATAATCGGCGTCCCGGAAGGAGTTGGACGGACAAGCGATAGCAGCAGCATGTGCGTAACATGGTTCTACATATGTAAACGCGTTAATGTACATGCTCCGTTAATTAACAATCTCCTAGAATCTAGATTAACGTGCCAACTTTCACGAATTGAAATTGAGTTGTCATGTAAAATGGCAAGTAATGTTCGATTATTGAATAAATACTGCATATTAATATTCTGACGAAGAAAAGGCGAAGAGACAAGAATATTTTCTGAGATATAATATCAACAATTTGCATCTGCATTGTTTCAAATGTTTTATATACGAGAGATGACTAAGAAAAGAAAAAAACATATAAATAATTTCGCGTCGTTCGAATCTGAAGAAGACAATAGCTCGAAAGAGTCATTGTGGCTTAACTGGCTGCGCCTTAGGATTTATGGGTTCCACGACTTCTGCACAAAGACATTTCTGATACAGACCCTCGCGATAAATAACATCTCGCGGTTGACTTTCAAGGGTGTGCCGTGGACATATATCCACTCGCACTCTAAAGCAATACAGGATGTTGGAACATCGCGCATTTTCTCTCATGTACAAATGCTAGGAGTTAAATCGGAGAATTTATTTTAGCCGCTTACCGTACTAACTCAAGACACTAACAATTTTCTAGTAAAATTATTATAAGCTCGAAGGATATCGAGCATCTCAAAATAAATTAAGAACTTTGAATTGAATTTCGACGATGCAAATTTTGTTTTTCATTTGATTCCAAGTGAATTTTATTCTAACAAGATTTTAACCCGCGTTTTGGTTGCTCATCACATATTTAATAAAAATTTGTAGTCTGATGTTATAAAATATCCAAAAGTTGTTGAAAGAAACTCGATTCAGATTCAATTACAGAAATCCTATAACTAACCGACTATAAAACACTCTTGTGTACCTATGTGTTACGGGAGATTTTCTTGATCCGCTATGCAGTGTCAGTGTCGCCATCCAAATCCATTTCATGCACAGTCGATTCTCAAGATACGCTATTATTTAAAAAAAAAAGACAGAAAAAGCAGAGACGCGGAAAGGAAGAGAGCGAAAGGAACGGAAGAAATTGGATACCTCTAATGGCCGCACGAGATAGAGGTTTTGGTTATCTCAAAGTCCTGCGAAATCCGAATAAGGTTTGGGGAGCCAAATCGCGACCGTCATTGGAGTTTCGCTGGATGATCCTCCCTGGACCACTTTCGAGATCTGTCGATAGTTCCATGAGCAATCGTTGTTCGTTCACTGCGCCTTTCGCGCGCATTTTCTCATCGCGCTGCTTTAATCGGATTCGTTTCCTGATTTTTCAATTCCAATCCTCCTTCGAAAGGGAATCAAGGTTTTCCCTTTTTAATTTCAGTTACAGAAGAAATCAATGTGTAATGACCTATTTCAACTTTTTCCAACGTCGTTAAACATTCCAGTTTTATAGAGTGGAATAAAGTTATGAACCGATTACATAAGCCATTATCGTCATTATTTTTCTAAAAATTGTATAACAATCCTTGAATAAAAACAAATTAATAAGTTTCATTTTAAAAAGCTACCGTGTTATATTTTCTATTGAAATATTTATCTCTAAAGAATTTAAAATTGGATTTTTATATTATATTTTAACGTAGCGTTGAATGTAATACTGATTTATATCGCTTCATAATAAAAGCATATTAGCGACGAATTATTATGTTGATTTATTGGCACCGTGAGTGATATGTAACCATTTAAATCGACGCGCAAAATTGACGGGAATATCGATCAAACGGTATCGACTATTTTTCGCTGTCTGACGTAAATCGTGGCCTCTTAAATTTCAACCGTTCTATTCCTTGATAACCCCGACATCTTTTTCGCAGTGGAAAATACGCCCGATACGCACGCAAGACATGCCGATAAGAGGAAATTGAAACCGAAGCGCGGAAACGGAAGCTATCCGCCGCGCAGGTGGATGTAGGGTTGATCACTGGCGGCACTGGTGTGTTTTCGAAGTGGCTAGCGGACGAGCTTCTCTGTCGAAATGGCTTATCCTCGCACAGACGTGGGATTTATATCCACGTCTGTGCCGCTGTACAGCGGTAAAACTCTCGCAGACAGGCGGATTTGTCAGTGACGGATATATCCGTCAGGCGCGAGTGGAGTCTCCCGCCTGTCGGACCGAGCGCGAAGGAAAACACGATGGACGAGACAAACAGGCGCCGCGAGTTGTAATCACCGAATTGTGACGTTTTATCGACGCTTCAACTGCTTTCTCTCTCTTTCTCTCTTTCTCTCTTACACACCACACATATACTTAGTTCCTGCTAAAATTAAAACTCGTGGAAAAGAATACCGTTGCAAAAAATCCGGCTCTTATTGCACAAATCGGAAATACGATCCCTTAAGTAATGCGGTAATTTTTAAATACTTTATAGAGTTATAAAGAATAATTTTCCTACGTACTATACTGCAGTAATATAAGGAGAAAAAATTAATTGAAAGCTGAAGAAAAAGAACAAAATAAAAATAAATATATAATTGATTAAAATTTATTCTATAGTGTATTTAATTTATTTGTTAAATAAAGAAAAAATATTCGTCTTTCTTATAAGATGAACTAATAGTATTATTCTATGGTCAGATAAAGATGATTTGGCGGAATTGCACTAATTGAACTAATAGTATTATTCTATGGTCAGATAAAGATGATTTGGCGGAATTGCACAATTAAGATAATGTGCAATTAGTGGTTTGAGGGATACGAAGCGTTGCAGTTTTTAAAGTATTCAATTTGCCGCACTAATGCGCGATTTTTCTACTTCTAATTAGCTGTCGGATAAAGTTATCCGAGAGATTACAGCTTTTCTGTTTCTCTCTAGAGCGTAATAAGACTAGAACGTAAACAGAGAGATAAGGTGAGCTAATTTACGGGCAAAGTTAGCCGATGCTGAAGAAGTCGGCCTTTAAACATTTCTTATAGATACTATTTAGATACTTGCGTCTAAATTGATCGACAATTTGATTGTTTTAGTTAAAAATCCTTCAGTTCTTCAACATTATGAAAAAAAATTTGTTATACATATGTACCTATAATAACAAATTATATTAATACGTTAATAGTAATACTTTTGGAATGCATGTATAATTTTATAAACGCGTATAAAACTTTATATATAACATTTATGATTTAGTAATAAAAATATATAAAATCTGCCTTTCCATGCATAACATGTGAATATGAGTGTAATTTAATGCAAACGATGAACGTGTACATAACATTATTTAAATTACTTCTGCTTTGTATATCCAAAAGCTGTAAAATATATTTCATAACAGGTGAATTTTTATAATTGGAAAATACCGTGAAAAAAGCATCTCTTTTACTTTTGAGAAAAATATGTACATGACATTCATTTATATTTGAACTCAAGATAAATTATCATAAAATATTCCACTTAAACTACCCTATCTCATGTTATACGTTAGAGATTGCGAGTTCCAAAGTTTTTTTATGATTATATCCATATTTATACTCGTGGTATAACTTAGGGAATAAAATTTTAATACGAATATTTGACAGGCATAAATTTATGATCTCTACATAAAATAAAAATTCACAGTCATACTAATTAATGAAGTCCAATCGTAATACTTACCGTATAACCATCGTAAGTCCACGAACCAAATTTCATAAAACAAGTCTGCTCGTCGAAGGGGAAGTATTCCACGTCGATCTCGCAAAATGATTTATAGATCGCCGGTGGTTTCCACACGACTTTCCCGGTGTGATGCAAAATCGCTTTAGTCATGATGGTCACCTCGTAATTACCATCGGCACTGAAAAACAAAATCCATAATTCTTGTAAATATATTTTGTCCATTAAACAACAGTCTAAAAGATAAAATATCGCCAAAACATTCGAGCCTTGAATAACGTGTTCTTCCATTGTTAAATACAATTTTTATATTTGCCGATTTATAACATCACGCATGTCGTACATATTTGTATGGCGCGATATAGTGCACTCATATAAACGAGGCACATGTTAGCTTCACATTTTAATCTCTTCGCGCGATTATCTGCGAAATGAATGCTTGTTCGACAAAAAATATTTCATATTAATATCGTTCCGTATAACGAGAGTTAAACTTATGCTCAATGGTGTAATTCCGCTCTAGATAAAATCGTTTTCTAAATTCTCCCGTATTTCGCAAGACTTGCGTTTTCATGACGGAGAAGAAGCGCTGCAACTCGAATCTACAACGTCACAGCAGAAAGTTAAAAGCTTCCTGCCATATGTAAAGTTAATAGAAACGGTACCAATCGATACTCCGAAAGTCCGAATAAAGCGAAGCGACGCTTCAAATGTTATTGTGTGAAAATTTGACAAAGCGATGTACGCTTCGATGCGTACATTGAACGCGAAACAGCTGTACCATCTATCGCCGCAACCATTTTTCTGCTATAAATTCTTCTAGAAATTAAGTTGATCATTTTTTCTCCTCTCTTTTTTCTCTTTCTCTCTTTATTTTATAAAAATTCGTATAAATATTTCGAAATAAGCTTCTCGGGACGTATCACTATCATATTTTTTAATTAATCATCGAACAACAGTTAATATATCAATACTCTTTTTAATTTTTTAAAAGAGAAGAAATAACTCTCTAACTTAATAAAAGCATGAAAATCGAACTTCCTTCCTGACCTATATCTATGCGACCGACAATGAAATACTTTTCGCAAAATAATTCATGAAATATCAAATCCCTTTGCTCTTTATTTAATTTAATACAGATATAATAAAAAAATTTACTTTTTTAAACTCTTAGGAAGATAAGAATAACTTCCTTATTTCTTGTTCTTCAAGATTCTTAATTAACAATTCCATGTTATTTCAATTCGTCGATGCTCCTAAATTCCGTAGGAAACACAGGAATAATCTTCACACTAAATCTAAACCAAAATTGAATCATCTGGCTGTTCCGCGCTGTCGGTGTGCGAGCTGAAAAATTTCGCGCGGAATTAACACGGAATGTGACGGTGAACTTACGGCGGGCGCGATATGAAAATCCGTCAAATAAACGATACAGGTAGACGTCAGGGCGTTTATATTATTGCGCGAGACTGAAGAAACAGTGCTCGCGAGAGAAATATACTTACTCGCCGAAGTAATACGAGCTAATACGATATTCGCAGTGCCACGGCCGCACCGTCGCAGCTGTCGCTACTGCGACCGCACTTGTTGCACTATTTTCGGTCGGGGCCGGCCGTGGCATTCTTATTAGTTCGGCACGCCGGCTATTGCTGAATTCTGCTGTGCCATGTGTGTCGATCCACTTCGCGCCGCGCCGCGCAGCGCCCGGTTCCGCGCCAATTCGTGAATTTTTCATCCGACGTCTCGTCGCGCCGTGCGCATGTGACGACATTATCTCCGCGACTGACCTCCACCGAGTCGGAACGGGGAGGACTCTTTGACATATAGATTGTCGATCGGGGAAATAATTCATAATTTTAGGTATTGCAGTGTACGTAACATCGTGGTGTATATACACGCTGTATAAATATCAGAGATAAGAACTGGATATTCTTTTATCTAATGAAACTAAGAAAGTATTAGCGCCCGAAAATCTAAACTGACGAGACAGAATATTGCTTTTCATTATAATTTATCTGAAGAAATTAAAAGTATAATTTTTACAAATCTCAAAACAAACTGAAGACCCTAAGAATCTTTCTTAATAAATGAAAATTCAGCGTATTAAAAGAATTGAAATTTCGAAGAAACTAACGAACATTTTAGAGGAAATAACAATTTAAACAAAATATAAGACTTTTACGTCAACTGTTCGTGAAAAGCGAGCATTTGTTTGCAACAAAAGCTGCATATTGGATAAAGTTCGCGCGTCTGCAAATCCTATTATACAAGCTTCTGAGCTTTAATGTAGGTCTCCTGCACTTTGTGGTCATCCGATAATTATATTTCTGTTATCAAACTTTGTATAGAGAGGCGCGCGGAGCTAAAAATAAGGGCGACTCGCCGTAACTGTTACGGCTTAGTCTACAATGCACGTGCAGTATGCAGGTTGCAGCGAAAATTGCAGAATAAGATCAACTTTCTACTTGAAAACGATCATATCAGATGCATTGACATAATTTTTCGGTAGATTACATCGTGTGTCTACGTTCTATCTACATTTGTATACGTGACAATTAAGCTCGAAATTCAGAAAATCTTTTCTAACAAAAAGTAACGCCACCATACATTTTTAAATCACGCAACGTATTTCTGTCATTACGACAATAATTCTTCGCGCTTCCACATTCGATTTCTCGCAGCTTTAAAAGATGTTAGATAATATAAAAAACATAGAAAACAGTATTTCACGGCTGTTCTCCGAGAATGTATCGCACAACGCCTCTATTAACCGCGTGCAGCGTCTAATTACGGCCGATCAAACGATTATTATCTTCGTGAATAATGAAAGCAACCGTTATAATTTTGATAAGTGGACCAGGAAGCACCGAAGATTAATCCGCGCGTAGAATATTGTCTGTAAATTAGCCGTGATAAATATCAGCCGAAAGTGTTCTCGACACGCATTAGAACGGAACAGTGATAAAAGCGACTCGCGCGTGGTTAATAATGCAGAACAACGACGGCTAGCTCAAAAGTGACATTTTAATCGCGGCACGTAGTCGGACGATGCTTAAGCTTTGTTCTCAGAGCGAGCGGGATTTCTCGGCGAGAGGAACGTTCGCGTTGTTATGGGAACATTACATAATCTCGAATGCTACCGCACTATCCTGCTGCCAGTCGGTGAAAGATAACCGTTCACTTAATAACGGAACGACTCAAAATCGTCTCTGAAATCACGATTATCCCGTAGCTAAACCTTAAGAAAATATTTCGCGGAAATTTCACGCGGCAATAAAATAAACGCGATAATACGACACGTTAAATACATAATGTTCTTTCCGTTAGATATCTTTTGAAGAATTATATGAAAGCAAATTATGAAATATATTTTTATCATTTTTGCGTTTTAAAGTTTTACAATTATGATTCATATAAAACTGAGATGTGATGTCTAAAAAGATATTTAAAAAAGAGAAAGAGAGAGAGAGAAAGAGAAATTACGGTGTTCCACAGGCCGAGCCATAATTTTTGCGCTTCGCCGGTTAAAGACAAAGTGGACGCTGCAAGCACCGTAAGAAACGACGGGCGCGTTCCACGAGTTACGTCAAGAAAGTTCGAAGACTCAATTAATCACGTTTTTTTCGTGCTCCAGACGTGCTTTATGGCGCGCTTCTTGCGCGGGCACGTCATGTAAATCTCAGAACTCTGTGCAAGTAGTAAAACCACCGTCGACTCCGACTCGACGGCTTCGAGAGCCGCGGCATCGTCTTGTCGCAATCTTAATGATAACGTCTTTTCTCTCCCCGTTCCTCAATCCGATCGTCCCTTCCGGAGAGGCCGGACGAGTTCTTAAAAAAAAAAACTTTTCTTTCCCGCGCAGCGACATAATGAAAGATGACGTCGTCCTATCACTGGCCAGAGCAAAATTTGTTACGGTCAGTAACACAACTACGACATTAATTTAACTAATTATATTTATTTTATTTCTTACTTTATACTTCATTGCAATTACAGTTGAAGAAGTAATTCTTCGACTTTATATATTTTATTTAAAATTATTAGACACTCTAACTAGTTGACTAGATCAGTTAATTGATACCTACTTATTACATATCATATACTAATCTCTTTATGCTTGTATTTACTGATTGAGTACGAGAAATCTATACCATATTTTTGTGTCCAAGAATAACGTAACAAATGTTGCTGAGCGCAGAGTCCATAATTTCCTAGACGATCTCACAATTTTCTTGGAATACACAATACGTATTGACAAATTTGACATTTGCTCAATCTACCGCTACAAAGAGTTGAATCGCGCGCAACGATTGTAAACGACGGCGCAATGCTGACCTATTTCGAGTACGCTTATTTATAACCGCGTCAGAATGCCGCCCTTCGCCAGGGATCGGTCTCTCGTGCCGGAAAAATATGACGCGTCATTTGCGCTGTGCTCCGCCGTTCCGTATAGAAACCGTTTTCCCGAAGCTAGGACCGGAAATTCTCGTGTCGAACCGTGACAACGACATCGGTCGACATTGCGGATCGCTGGCTAGTACGGCTGGAGTCTACGATAATCTTTTCCGCGTCTCTTGCTCGGAGAAACGAGCGGACCGCTATCCGGACCATCGGTATCCTCTTACCCGGTAGTTTGTCCTACCTCAACGAGAGTGTAAGACTCGATATATACTCCCGGGCTGAATGGCGGAATCGTTGCACAACCGCATTCCGCACTGTGGCAACCTTTATGGACGATATTACTTACACTTCCCTCGCCCGTCTATCGGCAATCGTTCCGGGGGGGAAAGCTCCCTATTATCGTAGATCTTGATGCTTATACGATGTAGCGCCCATGACCAGGACAGACTGATCCCGCAATTGATTACGCGTTACGGCGCACATGAGAGCGCTCTCGGGAAAGCATCGAGCGAGTTGAACGCGAGCAGCGGGGCTTGGCGGTTGACACTTGCGAAATGCGAGTTGAATAGCTCGGAGAGAGAGAGAGAGACAGAGAGACAGAGAGACAAAGGGAGAGAGGGAGAGAAAACGAGAGAGACTAAGTTATCCCATAAATATAGCAAAAGTGAGTTTGGACGCGCGCTGCGAGTATAGAGCTTACCGCTACGGAGTTTTCCTTTACTCCCTGTTGTTCCTTCATCGAGTTCATCCCCCTTTATATCAAACTCACGTCGTATTCGAGAAAACGGTCGCGTATCGACGCAATTGCGACGCAACACGTACGTGTGATTACTTGGAACGAACGATACTTTGTTACCGGGCCATCCCCGCTCTCTCTTTTTCTCTCTCTCTCTCTTCCCCCCCCCCCCCTCTCTCTCACACACATTCTCTTTCTCGCAAAAGCAACTGGAATGGATTACCGCGGTGTGGTCTGGGATGAGCTGCAGGTGCAGTAATCCGGTGATAATGGAGTAACGAGATTCGCCCTCACGTACGTTTCCTGCATATTTTAACTCTGCATTTTGCGGCACGGTCGTACGTTGCGCCGCGCCGTCGGGTCGTTGTGCCTAAGCAACCCTTTGGCCGCCATTCTACTGACCCTTTGCGTACATATAAACGCATATTCACTTCGCTGATTGCACCGAGACTTGGGTAATTTTGTTGAAATCACGATGTCGGCGGCGCGCCGCGCTGCGGCAGTTCGTTCTTGTTAATAATAACAATTTTACGCAGTGTCCATTAAAAAAATAGTTTTTCAAGTCTTCACGTTTGTCTAATATTGGTTTGGATTTTTAAATGTTGCTTAGTTCATTAAAGAACAAAAATCGATAACACCATATGATTAAATTACATAGAAAGA
>NW_020218836.1:42017-53879 GCF_003070985.1 Temnothorax curvispinosus | reverse complement strand
CCATTAAACAAATAATTATTTTTAAAGTTTTAATTGTTAACAACTCTCTAATTAAATTTATAGTTTGACCACGCATACATTTCGACTATTTGTTAATCGGTTTTTTGAGCTTTCAACTTGACGTGGCTTCTTAATAACTTCATGTAATTTGTATATTATAATTATTAATATTAAGAAAGTAAAAACGACCACTATGATTTAAATCAATAGAGAAAATAAATTCCGTAATAAAAATGCTCTAATTATTAATTAATGTTAATCTTATGATGTTAAACTTTCTTTTAATTTATTTCATCTCTCGACGGATTTTTTATGTAACGGGATTATTATGATGTATTACAGTTAATTAGAGGGATTTATTTGATTGATTGAAAAAGTCTCTGTAAAACACGAAACGTCCCAGTGATTTTGACGGAATATTAAACTGCATTATTTAGAATCCTGGGTAATTATTTACAAAAAGACCCCACTCGCCAATGACCTTGACCTTGACATATGTTGTCAAGGTCACCCTCCTGAGTGACCTTCAGAAGGTTTTAGCCGGCGGTCGTTCTTTATTAAAAAGTTATTAACAAAAAAAGCTCGTTTATTGTATATCGCCACAAATATTCACACAGATGATTGACTAACTTATCTTGTTTAATACCACCTCTACTTAAACGAGCTTGTAAAGCGCGCCATGAACCCATGTGGCACCTTGTTTCGCGTGGAAAGTGTATGCGTGAACTATTTCGGGACTACCGCACCTCCCCCGAAAGCACGGGGGGGGGTGTGCGTGAACCTCGGTTCGCGTGGAAAGTGTATGCGTGAACTATTTCGGGACTACCGCACCTCCCCCGAAAGCACGGGGGGGGAGGTGTGCGTGAACCTCGGTTCGCGTGGAAAGTGTATGCGTGAACTATTTCGGTACTACCGCACCTCCCCCGAAAGCACGGGGGGGGTGTGCGTGAACCTCGGTTCGCGTGGAAAGTGTATGCGTGAACTATTTCGGGACTACCGCACCTCCCCCGAAAGCAGGGGGAGGGTGGGGGTGGACCTAGGTTCGCGTGGAAAGTGTATGCGTGAACTATTTCGACATATATATTAGTCATTTATGCCTTCCAATACTCAAAATAGCTGCTATATTTTTCAAACTTTTTTTGTTAATAACTTTTTAATAAAGAACGACCGCCGGCTAAAACCTTCTGAAGGTCACTCAGGAGGGTGACCTTGACAACATATGTCAAGGTCAAGGTCATTGGCGAGTGGGGTCTTTTTGTAAATAATTACCGAGCAACAATATGTATGTAATCTATTCGTAAAAGTGTGTTACGTCCAACCCCGGGATTAGGATATGAAAATCTGGGAAGCAAGGGAAAGGCTAGCCAGAGGGGTCGGGGGAAGGGAGGACGCAGCTAGATACTTACAAATGTCGCTCGCAGGTACGCGCTCAGAGACGCGTGGCGCGAGCCGAACGCACTTTTATGACTCAGAAAGAATCAACGTCTGTAAAGACGTTAGGACGCCTTTCGTGAGCGGTGCGATCGTCGGTCCTTTTTCGAGTCAGAGAATTTAATCTCTTTAACTCAGGATCGGATCTCGTGCAATTTCGAGAGGTGGATGGTACTGAGGATGAGGTCCCAATTTACTGAAAGAAACAGTTGAGTTTATCTTAAAAATAAATAGAACATTTATTTCAAATTAACATAGAATTTACTAATGACATTGAGTAAAGAAAATCAGGCAATCGTACAAATAATAAATAAATCCAGATGAAGGGTAAATGTATTAAATGTAGGTGTAACATGTGTGTGTATTTCTCGCGGGTGTTACATAGGTGCGGGGGTGATCGGGCAAGATCTTTAAGGAAAAACCTACTTGAAAATGAACATCCTGCCCGCTATTATTACAATCGGAATCAGTAGTGAGATTACATGAATTTAGTGAAGTGTTGTGTATGTGTGTAAATTAATTAAGTTAAAACATATGAGAATTAAAAATTAAAATTTATTCTATATTTATTAATCTAAGGTTACGATCTCAGGATCGCCTACTTCCTCAAGATCGAGAGTCGAGGCAGTTGAGGAGGTTGGGGACGGACTTCGGGAAGAGGAGGGGGAATCGGCAGGTTCTAGGAAGCGGGCTGGATTGGGGTTGACGGGGACCACGCGAGGCGGGACCACGCGAAACGGAGCCACGCGGCAAATAGGGCGATGTTCGACAATTGGGCGAGAGGGTAGGACGACTGGGCGATAGGGCAGGATGATAGCGGGACGATTCTGATGCGAACAACCGGGTTCCTCCGTAAAAGCTGGTAGGGGCGGTGGGATGGCGAGTCGCGGAGGACCGGCGTTGAGCTGCTCCCGGGGGAGTTCGACCTCCCGTCGCGCCCGCTGTTCTGGCGATTTCTCTGTCGCCTGATCGTGCGGAGATTCTGTCCTCGAGGGGGTAGGACTTTCGGGTCCACTAAAATTATTTACTTATTTAGTTGATCTCTCTCGGACCCGGTCGGAAGCGAACAAAAGTTAATCGTTGAGCTTAAAGGAGGGGAGAGGTCAGTGGACAGGCTGGGTCCACGACAGCGACGAGACGCCGGGAGCCAAATCAGGCCTACCTCAACGCCAACGACCGCTGGGAACTCGATGCCTACACTGACCGACCCACGAGCATAAGCTCAGGGAGGTCAGTGGACCAGCTGAGTCCACGACAGCGATGAAGACGCCGGGAAGCAAGTCAGGCCCACGACAACGCCAACGACCGCTGGGAACCTGATGCCTACACTGACCGGCCCCAAAATAATAAGCTTCTGGGGATCCGACAATCGATAGACCGGAAGGGGGGCGATAACGAGGAAAAAGAAAGATCAAGAGAATTACGGGACTTACTACTTGATGAGTTCAAACGAGTGGCCTTCTCTCTGAAATAGACGTTGGACTCGTCGGTGGGTGAGTCGGGGCGACTGATGGTCCGTCGGATCTGTTGCACTGACTCTAAACGTGGAGTCGAGACTCGAAAAGAATGAGATTCAGATTATAATACCGAGCAATGCAGACTGAAACTGAGGAAATTTCTCTGAGAGCGAGTCCTGCGACGTCGCGATTTAAATAGGAAGTTTCAAAGAATGGAAGGGGTGGATTTCGTGTGGGATGTGTCTGGTTTTCATTTAAAGGATTTCGGGTTGGCGGGATGTTTCTAATTTTTGTTTGACGGATTTCTTATTGGTTGAGATGTTCCTCATCCAAGAGGTAGATTCTTAAGTTTTCGCCTATCCTGGAAAGCTAGAGACGGTTATCGATTTTTGCGGTTTTTCATTGATGAGCCCCCTCTTAAGGCCCTACTGTTTTATTGGGGGGGTAAACCATCGGTTCTTTCCAGTGACGCATTTGTTTTTCGGCTATCGCCGATTTCTCTTTTATTGGGGTTCCTTACTTATCTCGCGACCCTGTTTTTATATCGACAGACGATGCATACTTCTCAATCTTAATAGTAGGTACAAGGCAAACAGAACTTCCGCCACGTGTATTTACAATCACGTCCTAGGCTTTGTCTCCGTTTGTCGGAAACATTGCACGAGCAATTTTAGAAAGCTCGTTTGATGCAATAAAGATCTTCATCAACTCTGTCTGGGATTCAGGCCCTTTTGGCGCGTCGTGTCGCCGGGTTTATAGTTATGGGCCAGACAAGGTTGATAGACAAAATCCGATTACGTATGCGCCGTCTGTCAATATTTTACTCTGGAAGGTCGCTTCGTCGCCTAGGCAAATAGCTATTATAGTTTTATATAAAAAAAAAGGAATGCAAGATCTAACCTCACCCCGATCGATAACCGTTCGTACTCGGCTTGTTTATCCTAATCTTAGGGCTATCTTAGGTCCATAAGAATTCCCGCGAAAAAGGGATATCGTGGAGTCCGCAGGACGTAACAAGTGAAATACACTGTGACGACGACGACGATGTCCTCACGGTCTCGCCGGCCGTGGAGGAGCGCGCCGTCGCTTTCTTCCCTATAGATCTCTTTATATATTCGCGATACTTCTCTCCGAAACCCCGATGGTAGCTCGACTGAGTATTTTTACGATGTTATGTTGGGCGCCAGGTGCGATTCCGCGCACCACGATTCACGAGATCGCAGTATTTCTCAGGCGTGGGCTTCTTTGATCAACCGCGGGTGGAATAGGAGAGGGAGCGTAGCGCAATCATTACACTCAAATACATAAAACATGAAATTATATTTCGGTTAAGGCAGATAACATGTGAACGATAGCGTGTTCCACGGCGAACAAGCAGAATTCGAGTACGCGCCACGTGTCACCCCACGAGCGCGATACTCATTCCGTCGCTGAACTGCACGGCAATCCCGATTGAATTCGCACAAGAGTATTCCCCGACATAAGTTGCAGCGAATTCTACCCGGACGGTCAAATGCGAAATACTCAAAACGTCTACGTCTAACAAATGAAGAAGTAACGCAATTTCCCTACGGTCTACCGCGACAACGCTGGGGATCTTCTCTCCCCTCGAAACGCACGAATGGCCTCACCCGTTAACTCGGCACAACCGTGGGCCATTAATCCCGATAAAACGCACGTATAGCTAATTACTAATGACCTGAACTTAACCGGCAACGATAACTACGAGGCTCTCTCACGCGCGAGAGCCACTTCTCAAAACGACGGCACGGTTAAGCCAACGGCGATTATGAAATTCCACGCGACGCAATCACCCGCAACGAGATTACGCGAAACGAAATTACTCACAACGATTACTCACAACGAAATCATACGCAACGAAGTACACGAAACGATATCACAACAAAATTACATGTACGCTGACTGTCGGCGGCCGTACGTTTTCATCCCCGAGACGGGCACTCGCGATCACTTCGTCGCACGGGCCCTCCCGCGGTATGGCACTCGATATTCTTTAATTACGGCCGATTTCATACTTTACCGCGGCACAACGCGACTCCCGGGAGGGCCTAGGTATTCTCGCGATTTCACCTCGAGGAAGGCTGAGCAGTGGCCTTACAAAGTTTTCCATTTCCGGCAGCTCGTCGCTCGTTAACAGGGCTGGACGTGGTCGGGATGGCGGCTCGCACGACAGTCCCGTTTCCTTGGTCCGGCGGGATCACGCAGGGCCCGCGCGCGCCCGCGCGCCGATTTCCCTAGCCTGGTCGGTGCTGCGCCCTGGCCTGCCAGCGATCCCTCTAGGCGATCGCCGCGCTCAACTATAGCGCCCCTCGTCACTGCGCCCATCCGCCGGCGGTAGTTTCAAAGTCTGCCCACGTGAGACCGGCTGTCCGGGCCGCGTTTCATCGTCCGGTTCTTCGACGGCCAGGCTGGCCGGGCCATGGCTCGTCGACCGGGGCGGTACCGGTGGTGGCCCCGTTCCTCAACGGGGACCTTCGTCGGGGCGTCCCCCTCTCCGGGTCCTCCGTATTCGGGCCGCAGTGCTCTCGTGCCGCTTGTGACGCCTTGACAGGTCAGCTGATCTTCCAGCTGTGGGCCCCAGCGTGACCCGCCCGCCGACCGCACGCCCTCAGAAGCTCCTGGTTGTCCATCCGTAAGTCCCTCGACGCGGCATACGCCGTTACATTTGTCGTGACCCTGGCCACCTGCTCCGCACTCCCTCGACCTGTAACGCTCGCAAAGATCTTATTCCTAACCTAAATATTCGCTCTCCGCCCGTCTCGGGCGGAGGCACCATCCCTGACGCCTCCCTCGGCCGAGCTCCCATCTGGGGTAAGGGACGCGACATTTGTCACGTCACAATACAGAACTGTTATTGCAAAAATTTGTCCTTTAATTTTACTATATGTATTTTACAAGACATAGTAACTTGTGCCAATGTCAAATAATTAATGAAATAAAATTGCTTAAAGTTTCCATGTGCGTAATTTATCGAGCCGGTAGAAGCAATTTTCTAATAGTAATCGTGGACGAGCAAGTAAGACGATCGGGTAGAATGCTGAAGGTCTCAAAAGTTCGAGTCCTGGTCTTTTTGTAATTTTTTTTGCATTTTTATTTTTTCAGGCAAATGAGTTGTTATGTAATACATATAAACTATTTGCATATTTTCTAACAACTTTAGAAAAGTTAACGATTTGCTTATAAAAAAATAAGAAATTACAAAATAAGTTGTTATACATTATACATTGTTAATATATATAATAATAAAAAAACATTTTGTAATTTAAAAATAATTTCTTATTTTTTTATAAGCAAATCGTTAACTTTCCTAAAGTTGTTAGAAAATATGCGAATAATTTTAATGATTGTCAAATAATTTTCTTAGTTTATATATATATATATATATATATATATATATAATATCAATAAATATCATAAGTAATTAATAAGTACGACAAGACCTAGGTGCGCGCGCGCGCGACCGCGAGCGCCGAGAAAGAAAACCTAGCACGATTCTCGCCGGCTCGCGGCTGACCGAGCGTCGAGCATCTGACATCACTGCATTCACTGCTGAAATCTGACATCGCTGCAAAATTAGTCTAGCACGTTTCTCGCTCCGTGCTCCTCTCGCGTCTTAGCTCTGCTCGGCTCTGTTCGGCTCTGCTCGGTTCTCGTGGTCTCTTGCCTTGCGTTTTTAGAGTCCACGCAATAGAAGAAACCGCAATAAAAAAACTCAAGAAGAAATGAATAAGAAAAGTCGTGAAAAAGGGCGAGAAGATCTGAGGAGGAATCTAGAAAAAAAGAAAGAGGAAGATAGAAAAAGAGAGAGGAAGAAGCAAGAAGAGGAAGAAGCGGATAGAAAGGAAAAGTTAGAATATTATTATTCTTTATTTTTAGATTAGATTGTTATAATTTCCATTCTTAAAAAAGCCGTGTTAAATCGAATAGAATCGTTGCGACGTTGCCTCTTTTCCGCAATGTTGATTCTTTCATTGTGCTCACTTCGTACTGCGAGATTATTGTCAGCACAAGGATATCATATAAGGGTGCAGTCCAATAACTTAATGCTACAAATCCTTCGAAACGTTCTTCTTCATCACCTTTTAATTCCAAAAAAAGGAGAAGAACATTTCGAAGAATTTGTAGCGCCTAAATCGTATTTTGGTAGCTCAAACGTCAGGTTATCGTAATTGCGTAATTGTTTTGTACATTGTAAAAAATTATAGTAGATATCTAAGTAGCACGCGTCTGTGATGTTTAGTTGTAGCATATAGGTAAGGGAACCAGACTATGCGCGAATTCGTAATTCGCGATTCGTATATTCGTGAATAGTGTGGAGGGAAAATTTGTCGAAAATTCATCGAATAATCGACGAATTTTCCCTCCACACTAATCACGAATATACGATTCACGAATCGCGAATTACGAATTCGCGCATAGTCTGATATTCCACCCTTACAAATAGCGTGCATTAGTTAGACAACAAAACGGTTCGTGATTTTATTTATTACTGATTTACTTATGAATTAGGAGACTGATGGAGAAAAAAAGAAGAGGAACAAAAACAGAGGGAGATGGAAAAACAAAATCTAAAAAGCCAGGAGGAAAACATGAACGTAGATGACGAGGATAAAGAAAATGAGGAAGAAAGGCAAAAAAAAGAAAAGAAAAGAGGAGGAAGAAACATAAAAAAAAGAAATAGGTACGTTATATTTGTTAATTTAATTATAAAGTTCTAAAATTATTTATATTTAATTGTGCATTTATTTATTGCTTTGATTTTGCATTTTCTGTGTAGGTATTATGGTCCATATAGAGGAAGAGGAAGAACATGGAGAAGAGGAGGCTGGAGAGAAAAAGACTGGAATAGAAGAGGCTGGAGAAGAGAAAGCTGGAGAGGAGGATGGAGTGGACGAGAGCGCGGAAATACGAGGCCTGAAACGACATCAACAGGCCCCGTTTTTATTTTTAAATATTACAAATAAAAATAAAGATTGTAAAAAATAAAATAAATATATTATATCGAAAACATACGTTTATAATAATAATTATACTGTCCGACAAAACCTTCTGAATCCGTATTGTCAGGACTTTATAGCACCGGTAGTATTTTTTTCTAAATTTAATTTATGCCACATAAAAATGCCAACTTTTAGCTTTAAGGGGTTACATATGAGACATATGAGTAGACCGCAAGAAAAAAAGGTGAAATTTGGGAATTTTTATCTTGGAAACTATTAATTTGATTTAATTCGGGTATTTTTTATTTAAAAGTATCTACATTGAGGCACGTTCACAAATTTTTTTAAGGGAATTTAATCCCTCGGAGCGCTGTTCTCGTGGCCGGCGAAAATGTGTTCCTCGCGGACGGTTCACGGTTTCCAGAATATCTCGAGAACGGCTGGACCGATTTGCTTCAAATTTATACAAAATGTTTTTTTTTCTTGTTTCCATCGGGAGATTTTTTTTTATAAGACTATAAAGGTCGAAAATTTGAGTCGAAAAATGAATGTGACCTTTATAGTCTGAGATAAAAAAAACTAGTTAAGTAAAAAAAATCTCCCGATGGAAACGAGAAAAAAAACATTTTGTATAAGTTTGAAGCAAATCGGTCCAGTCGTTCTCGAGATATTCTGGGAACCGTGAACCGTGTCATATTTTACGCCGGCCACGAAAACAGCGCTCCGAGGAAATGAATTCCCTTAAAAAAAATTTGTGAACGTGCCTCAATGTAGATACTTTTAAATAAAAAAAACCCGGATTGAATCGAATTAATTGTTTCCAAGATAAAAATTCCCAAATTTCACTTTTTTTCTTGCGGTCTATTTATATGTAAGCCCTTAAAATGCGATTTATTTCGTGTGAATATAATTTTTTGTTTTCGAGATAAAGCAGTCTGAAAATATCTCTTCTTTCCACTTAATATACTGTCTGACAAAATTTGACTTTCTTTGCAACACGAGTGTGAATAGTCGTTTCCGATGTATTTTTGCTAGCTGAACATATGAATCTGTTGTCCAAATTTGGCTATTATTTCTGTATAGATTATATGATTATAATAAATAAAACATAATTAATAAATAATTACAATTTTATTATATGGCTGACATATAACATATATGCATATAACTGTATATGTATATATAAAAATAATCAAAGTGTTAATTTTGATCGTATATATTGTGACGTGACAAATCGCGTCTCTTTTCCGGACGGGCTCGGCCGAGGGGAATTCGGGGATGCCTCCTCTTTAGAGCGAGAGGAGGGCGGTCGCGTATTCGTAATTGGTCTAATTAGTTGTTAAGTTTTAAGGGATTGCCAGTGGTGGCCGAAGTCAACCTGTAACGGCCGGGAGCCGCAACGAGGAAGGGCAGAGGAGCAAGGAGACGGCCAGGGGACATGGCTAGGAGTCGGATCGCCCGGACCTCCCCGCAAGTGCATGAGCGCCGCCGGCCGGAGTTCACCCCGCACTCGGTCGTAACAGCGGCAGTATAACGATCTGGAAGACCCCGGGTCACCCCCGAGCGAAATGCCAGTCGGACTAGGGTGCCGAGGAGCGGCCCAGGGAAAGGCGCAGCCCTGGGGCCGTCACCCCGAGGGGATGCCGGTGGACGGGGCCGAGGCCCGGCCAGCCTGACCCCGAACGCCGACTCGATCATCGCGGCCCGGACAGCCGGTTGAGTCGAAAAGCCCGCGCCGAATCGGAGGTAGTTGCAGCGGCGCCGCCGGAAGGGGAGGCGCGCGAGAAGCCGAGGCGCCGACGAGAGCGCCCTGGAATTGGAGTGGCGCCCCCGGAAGGAGCGGCGCACGTGCGGCCTAGGCGCAGGAAGCGCTAGGATCGGCAATCCGGTCGAGCGACACGCTACAGCGCAGGCGCGGGGAACCGGCGCGATCCCGGCAGGCTATCGTTCCCGTGACTGTCGTGCCGGCTAAAGAGCAGGAAGCATCTCCCGGATCCCGAGCTGCCCGGACTACCGAAGGGACGACGACGAATTGTAAAGTCACCACTCTGGCGTCCCCGCGTTAAGAAAAAATGGTTCGCTCGAGGCATCGGCCCGTGGCACACGTCGGTTACCGGAGCGCCGCAGGATACCTGTGGACAGAGCGAGGTCAGAGCGTGCAATACCTTGCGCTTGCATTAAAGTAGAGTCGGGTGGAAATCGTGCCAGGGCCTTGCCGAAAGTGAGCTCTCTAATGCGTAGAGACCATATGTGCCCTCCCCGCGAGCACCGCCACGGCCGACAGTCGCGCGGCGTTGAGATGTGTAAATCGGATTAATCGGGTCGAATTGTGTAGCGTCTTGTTGCATTAATGTAAGTAATCGTATCGCGTTATTCGTAATCGTGTCGCGTTTCGTTGTGATAAAGTTTATGTTCGTAATCGTGTCGCGTTTTGGCCATATTATTTAAGTTCGTAATTGTGTCGCGTCCTGGCCATATTGAGAGTGATGCCTTGCGTGGCGATAACGGGAGCGAGTGGTGCGGGTAACGGCGAGCCGCGAGTGGTCACGTAATTTGAAGGGCACTCGCCCTCGTTTTGAGTAACGTATCCGGGCTTTCGAGGACGGCGAATATTGTGTTTGGCGGGACGGAAAGATCGACGGGATTGGCGCGGGGCCGCGGAATCTCCGTGCTGGCGAGAGAATTCGGGATTCGCGTGGCAAGCCGCGGGATCGTCCGCGATACGAGTCCTTGTTTCGTGTTCGGGGGCAATCGCCGGCCAGCGTGGTCGACTCGGCGAGATCGCCCATAATTTTTGGTGTCGTGCGAAATCGAGGTGACCCGGGTGCGCGTTGAAGAAACAACCGAAGGTGCGGCGAGTCGGTTCGTCGGCCTCGTGGCGTAAGTTCATTGTGAGTTTGAAGCCAGGTTCCGCGATACTTGGATCGTAATTGTTTCGTAAATCAAGCTTTCGTGTGTTCGTCTGCGTTTATCTGTTGCGTTACAATGTGAAAGATTCGACATTACAGCGTGCACTTATTGCGTTATTTTATCTGTTGCGTTACAGATGCGATGTTGCGGCCCCAATTAAAATGTAATAATAAAATAAGAATAATATTAAGAAAGACCGAGAATAACAATAGGGAACGCAACCGCGAAAGCCCGAGAGAATTACGCAACGCCGAATCAGCAAAAGATGAGTTGCGCGATCGGCCCAGATACGATCGAGCAACTCAGCGATATTGAAGACAAGACGAGGATTGAAAAGGAAGCGACAACAGGAGACGACAGGGCAATCGGAGTCAGGGAGCAGATCAGTAACGGGCATTCTTGTACGCAATAACTGTAAAGCAGATTAAATTAAAGTATTCTTTATTCGAAGTGCCGTTTATCAAAGAGTGTTGTATCAGTCACCCATCCCGCCTTCTCCTTGGAACGATCGAATCCTAGTGTACCCAGAAAGGGGCACAACACAGTGCGAAAGATTCGACATTACCGCGTGCACTTGTGCGTTATTGCGGCATTCGTGCGTCAGCCTATCCGACATTTTTGCGGTAATACGAGAAACTCCGACCGATTATACCTGATATTATCTGACCAAATATATTCTGTTATTATTATTTATCCTCTTGTGTGTGTGATTGATTGCGTGACGCCTCTCTCCGAATTCCCTGAAAGAGCCCTACGCCCTGAGGTATTGCCGGGAATCTTGCGTCAGACATATTAGTGTACGGTGGTGCGATCCGTCGCACCTGGCGCCCAATCTTTTGGTGTCGGAATTAGCTGTGCGTGCTGCCAATCCTCGATAGCCCTTCACCGGATTGCGAGACCGGGGGAAAAAGCGTCGCAATATATTAAGAATGAGAACCAATAACTAAAACAATAATTTAAATAAATATTTTTTAACTGTAATTTTTATATGTCACTAATATATGTGGTCTATACAATTTAGTACAGAAAAAAATATTTATTAATATATAAAAATATATGTTTGGCGCACCGCCGTGTATCATAGTGTAAATAGTAGCTAATTA
>NW_020218836.1:27222-32017 GCF_003070985.1 Temnothorax curvispinosus | reverse complement strand
ACTGTTGCATGCTTTCGCCTTGCACGCCAGAGATCTCGCCAACGGGAAGACGACGTCGACACCCAGGAGGCGCCGGGCAACGACACAGTGAGTCGCCTCGCATTTCTTTGATATTCGCTTGCTTGCTTCGCTTCATTCACTTTCGCGAAAGCACGGGCCCTCTGGTCCTTCGAGAAATTTTGTTGACCAATCGCAAACCCGGGGAGCGCCTCATACCCCGCCGTGCAATATACATATAATTATAAAACATAATATTAACAAAATATAAATAATTTTTATTATGTAACACGTGCATGGAAAGTGGCCCATTACGCACGCTACGCATGCGTGATAGACCACCTTCTACGCATTTGCAACATAAAATAGGGTGTGCAAACCGTGCGTAAAGATGAAAATTCACGGGTGCGGAGTTGACACACGAGCCGAAGGCGAGTGCGGTCACCGCACCCGTGAATTTTCATCTTACAGCACTTGTTACACAATTAAATAACTATTCCATGCGCCATAATATAAAAACCGGGTTCGGGAACTAGTGAAAACGAAAATCTCGATATTTTCGGACCGCTAGTGTGTGATGACAATTATCCGTTTATCAAGATATGTCCGAGATAGAAATAGATCCAAGATAAAATATTTTATTTAAGCAAAAATCCGCGGATATCCGGATCTTGTTCGAATTTGGTTCTTGTTTTGATCCGAATCTTGTTTAGAAATTTTTATTTTTATTATAATATAAAATTGTTTGAGTTCAATTACTGATTACTAAAGTTAATTATTATCTAAGTTTAAGTAAAAACATCTCAAGTACAAACTTTTATGTGATATGAATAATACTTACGTGATTTTATAATTTTTAAAGTTGGGGATGCAATATTATAATGTTTTATATTGTTATAATATTTGACAAATATTTTTATATTTCAGTGATATTTAATAAAAAGAGTAGATACATAAATAATTCCCAACGATTTTTTAAAATTATATCGCTTTTGTAAAACTTCTTCAAAAGTTTTGGTTTTTAGTTTCGATTTCGGCCGAAACAAAAAAAAATAGTTTTCAACTCTAAAATTGGATATATATTTAGTCCGGACTCGCACGCTCGCATCAGGGGCAAAGTCTCAGTCTGTAGATAAAATCGAATATATTTAGTCCGGATTCGCACCAGGGGCAAAGTCTGTAGGTAAAATCGGATATATTTAGTTCGGACTCGCACCAGGGGCAAAGTCTGTAATGTGATTTAGTCCGGACTCAATCCTAGGGGTAAAGTGTGTCGATAAGGGGCAAAGTGTGTTGGTAATCGAGTCACGGAAATGGTGGTCTCGACTTAGGAGGGGCCATTGGCTATCTGTCTATTAATCTGTGATGGAACTCGGTATTCGATAGTGCACTAGCTACCCTCCAGTAACCATTACATAACTATACAGAGAATGACGGAACGCGGTTTTACACACGGTGACGGACCGCGATATATTACAGTAGTGCCAGTGCACTCGGGCGGTAGGACGGACGAACGGAACGCGGTATGTTACAACGATTGGTAGTGCATGTGCACTCGGCGTGGAGTACGAGAAGCGGTATTACACTCTTATGCGGACGCGGTATTTTAAACCCGGGCAGGAAGCGTGATTTGCAACGCGGGGAATTTGCGGAGTCCCGTGGTTGCGGTAACGAGAACCCTCGTTCCGAGGCCGAGCACGCTCGACCCCACGGAACCGTGCCGTTGGGGGTTCGTTTCGGGCAGGAGGTCGGGTACACCTGAGAACCCTCAGTCGGGGCACAGAACTCTGGACCCCGTTTTGTATGTTGTCTTAGGATTTGGACGGTGGGCTTCGTCGGGAGCGGCGGAACGCCGCGGTCGTCGTGTTCGAGACGAAGAGAGAATACTCGACGCATTTTATGAAAATCCGAACAACAGCGTGCAGCATGCGAGTTTCATCTCTTTCGGTACGAGGTGCATCGCACTTTACGAGAGAATGATTTGCATCCGTACCACTACCAGCGGGTGCAACAGCTTTTAGCGCAAGATCTAGAACCACGGATATACTTTTGTGAAGGTATTGTCATTATCAACTTTTTATATTTGCGGTAATTTGAGTGTACAATAATTAGAAACTGTGGAAAAAAACATACGTAGGGTTCCTTGCGCAATGCCGACGGAATTTATCTTTCCCGGATAACATTTTGTGGACCGACGAAGCGACGTTTACACCAAACGGCGTATTCAATTCCCGGAATTTCGTTTATTGGTCGGATGAAAACCCGCACGTCGTCCGTGAGGGTAATTTTCAATATCGCTGGTTCATAAACGTATGGGCGGGAGTAATCGGGAATCAAGTGGTAAATAAAAGTAGAAAGAAAGCAATTTTCTCTTGTTGTTTAATTGAAGAAACATTTTTATTCATTATTTCCAGATCGGTCCATATTTCCTCCCACCGCGTTTAACTAACAATATCTATGCCAATTTTATTGAGAATGAATTGCCAGTTCTTCTCGCGGATGTGTCCCTTCGCGTACGGGCGCAGCTAATTTTTCAGCACGATGGAGGTCCGGCTCATTTTAGTCGTCAAGTGCACAAAATATTAGACGCGCGTTTTTCGGATAGGTGGATAGATCGTGATGGCCCAATCGCCTGGCTGGCACAATCGCCAGATTCAAATGTATTAGATTTTTTGTATGGGGTCATATAAAAAGTCTAATCGAGCAGCGGCGTAATGGTGGAGAAAACGAGGTACGTGAAGGTATTGTTGCGGCCTTCGATACTATTACGCCGGACATGGCGCACCGTGCGACGCGCAATATTGTACGAAGGGCCGAACTCTGCATACGAGAGAAAGGACGGCACTTCGAACAATTTTTGCATTAAATAATGAGAGTGGATTAGGCCTACCGGGGAAACCACTATAAAAAAAACGCACCAAGCTATCTACCGCAAGGTGGTGTGAAAATGATAGCGTATCATTTTCCTGCCATCGAAAAGGCGAGAGGCTAAGAGCCAGCGCACGTACATTGCCGTAGTATCTTACGCCTTACGTACAGAAATTACGTACAAGAATGTTGCGTTACGCGGCACGTACGCAGCAAAAAATCGTGTGTATACGTTAAAATTTCCTTGTGTTACCAAAATTTAATTATTACTTTAATGTAAAATACACATACAACAACTATGTTATTATTTTCTTAACATTTTCATATGTTACATTTATGTCAACGTGATAACTTAACATTTTATGCGTATGTCATATAGAAATTAAATATTATTTTAAGTTCTTTTAATACAATTATTTTTTTTAAATAAAACGTCTTATGGTGCGTGTCCACCTGGGAGTAAAACAAGAATCATTTGCGAGAATCATGGACATAGGTATTCCTGGAGAGTACCTAACGGAGAATGAATCGCAGCTCTCGGCGAGCAAACTTGTCAAGACCTACTCGCAAATCGACATCCATCTCGCAAATGGACATAGGTATTCCTGGAGAGTACCTAACGGAGAATGAATCGCAGCTCTCGGCGAGCAAACTTGTCAAGACCTACTCGCAAATCGACACGACGTTATTTTACTTTCGGAGATCAGCTCGCCAAGCTCGAGCGCTGTTCGTATTTTGAGAGCTACATGTTGAGAGTAAAAACCGAGATGGCAAAAGTTTGTTCCTTTGATGACACAAAGGAATTTATTGAACAATGCAGAAATCGTGAACTATTGTGGAATACGATACTTTATAACTACTGTGACAGAAATAAAAAAATTTTTAAATTTTTATGTTCAGCGAATAAAGTGCGAAAAAAAGTCATAATTTAAAGAATTATGTAAGAATATTTTTAATACATTTTCTAATTACTTGGTCAATAATTAGTTACACTTTAGTTTTACATAGTTTGCACGTTTTCGTTACAGTGCTGAAATTAAATACATTTTTACATCGCGAATTAAGTACATTAAAAAAATAAACGCGTGGTCGCCACGCGCGTTAGAAGTGAAACTTCTGTAGGCAAGGCTTTGCCATAATTTTTCTGAAATTAATACAAAAACAATGCAACGGAATTAGTCACTCCAAGCCGCCCGCAACTCGAAAATATAGTGTTATACGCAGTTCTCACTATATCCGTTTCGCCAGTGCCGTACGCCTGATCGAATTTTCGTGGCGCGTTTTCGAGTCGCAAAATCGAATTTACTTACCGATCCAAAAGGAGTTTCACTTTGTACGCTTGTTGGTCGAATTTTCGTGACACTATTTCGTGACGTTTTTTCGTGTCACACAATCGAACTTACTACCGTACCAAAGAAGTTTCATTTCGTACGCCTATTGGTCGAATTTTCGTTACACTTTTCGTGTCGCATAATCGAACTTACTACCGTGCCAGAAGAAGAACCGTCTCGCCAACGCCGTACGCCTATTGGTCAAATTTTCGTTACATTTTTCGTGTCGCACAATCGAACTTACTACCGTACCAAAGAAGTTTCACTTCCGTTACACTTTTTCGTGTCGCGAATCAAACTCACTACCGTGCCTAAAGAAGTTTCACTTCAATAATAATATCGCACTATGTATTCCACTTTACAACTTGTAAGTCTGCAGAAACTTTGAGATCGACTAAAAAAGTACGTAAATGGACACGGTTTTAAGAGAACTCTCCGAAAGAATACTCTCTGGATTCTCACGAGATGCTCGCGAGGGTTCTAGGAAGAAATCTCCCCGGAAAAATCCTCCCCGGAAATAAGTTCCCGGGAAAATCTCCCCGGAAAAAATCTCCCCCGGAAAAAATCTTCCTCGGAAAAAATCTCCCCCGAAAAAAATC
>NW_020218836.1:0-27122 GCF_003070985.1 Temnothorax curvispinosus | reverse complement strand
CGGAAAAAATCTCCCCATCCAAAATTTCAGTACTACTGTATTTCACACAACTGAGCACACAACTCACACTCCTAACGCTGCAGCAGTTGAGACAAAGCGCGTTGTTGCAAAATTACGGAAGAAAGCGGTGACAAGCAAGAAAGCATCATCGTCGTTAGTGGCCGTGGAAAGTGTATGCGTGAACTATTTCGGGACTACCGCACCTCCCCCGAAAGCACGGGGGGGTGTGCGTGAACCTCGGTTCGCGTGGAAAGTGTATGCGTGAACTATTTCGGGACTACCGCACCTCCCCTGAAAGCACGGGGGGGTATGCGTGAACCTCGTTTCGCGTGGACAGTGTATGCGTGAAGGCAGTAGGTTCCGCCCCCCTGCGGGGGGCTCCACTATCATTAAACTATACACATAGTGTGTTTTGCAAAGTACGTGCGTGGGCTTTTCACACGTGGAAAGTTGTAAACCCATCAAATTTTGAGATGGCATTTTTAAAAGCCGTTACACTAGAATTTCCCGAGTGTGAAATCAAAGGGTGTTTATTCCATTTCGGTCAAGCACTTTGGCATAGTATACAAGATCACGACCTTGCGCCATTGTACCACGAGAGCAGCCGCGTAGCTCGTAATTTGCGAATGTTATTCGCATTGGCATTCGTTCCTTCCTGCGATGTCACTTACGCGTACGATGCTTTGCTGCAGTCGAAATTTTTCACGGATAATGAGAAAGATTTGAGAACGGTTTGCGTGGAAAGTGTATGCGTGAACTATTTCGGGACTACCGCACCTCCCCCGAAAACACGGGGGGGGAGTGTGCGTGAACCTCGGTTCGCGTAAAAAGTGTATGCGTGAACTATTTCGGGACTACCGCACCTCCTCCGAAAGCACGGGGGGGTGTGCGTGAACCTCGTTTCGCGTGACAGTGTATGCGTGGAGGCAGTAGGTTCCGCCCCCCTGCGGGGGGCTCCACTATCATTAAACTATACACACAGTGTGCCTTGCAAAGTACGTGCGTGGGCTTTTCACACGTGGAAAGTTGTAAACCCATGTGGCACCTCGGTTTTTGCTGGGCACGGAAATTTTTTCCGGGGGAGATTTTTTCCGGGGGAGATTTTTTCCGGGGGAGATTTTTTGATGGGGAGATTTTTTCCGGAGAGATTTTTTCCGGGAACTGATTTCCGGGAGATTTTTTCCGGGGAACAAAACGTCGGTTACGCTCGCGAGAGTACAATGTCAGAAAAATTACTCTCAAATGGACAGTGTTAGAATCAATCTCGAGAACTACTCTCGAGAGTTTTACTCGCAGGTGGACACGCACTATTAAAGTTATTTTAACATAAACAAAAGTGTTAAAGTAAAGCTTTGTAAACCTCGTAAACTTTGACATGCAAAATAATTAAATTTACTAAAATTAAATGTTTCTATTACACATAATTCAAGCTAAACTAATTAATATTATCTAAGGCGTAAGACGCTACGGCAATGCTTACGCAATACGTGTGCTACCTGTTACTACGTTTACGCGAGTGTTACTTCTGTAGTAACTTACGATAATTCACTCGTTTACGCGGAGTAAATTATCGTAAGTTACTACAAAATCCCGTTTACGCGAAGGAATTATCGTAAGCTACCCCCCCCCCCCTCTATTCGACTGTATACTTTTATTTCTAACACCTTGTATATATTAAATATACATATAATACATTATATTATATGTATAAATGTATAATTAACTGAAGAACAATGAGATATTTTTCCAAATAAAGATACGTGTAAATGTGTTGAAATTTTTAAACCAGTCCAAGACTAATAAATTGTAATACAAACTTGTTAAATAAATTGAGATAAATCAAGTTACTGTTGAAAAAGACGGAATAGGATTTGTTACGACTAAAAATACGAGCAAATCTACCGCTAATTTAACATTGGTCTTCCAAATTTAAAAATGTATTGTCAAAATTGAATCGTCTCTTGACAGACTTGTAAATGTAGTTGACATAAAGAAAAACGGAATTGAATGGATTTTACTTTGAACTTGTGATATTTTTACGGATTCAATCTCGACATCTTGAGTATAATGACTGCACCAATTTCGACTTGGACTAATCGCAATGTCAAGTATTACGCTTCAACATTACAATATTAGATAAATGTTACATTTTTTATTACGCTTTTAGTTATTTCAGGTTTTTCGGAATATGATATGATGATAAGATCCAAATAATACAAAATAAATTGAAATTAATAAAATGTTTAAATTTTATCCGTTACAAATAATAAAAAAGGAAAGCGGCACTACAGGCAGATTTGTCCTGTCCTTAACATCTTGCCACAAGACTGTCTTATAAGAATGCTCAGTCTATTATATACGTCTTATATGTAAATATGTTGTGTATTTATTTTCTTTTTACTTGTATGGCTGATGGCAAAGAACAAAAAGTAATCTCTTATGTGGCACGCCGTTTTGCTATTTTTATTCATAAAAATAATATTTGCAATTAATTTTACGTGAATATAAAATAAATTTAACAATATATTTGTATTTGGGTAAACAGTATAAGTAGAAGGGTAACAGCAACTTTTACACTCGGGCATGCGCTTGCGGTTAGTGGGGTCGGGGAGTGCCTCGCTGACGCGGGGGGAACGCCGTAAGCGGTGGGCGAGGGGGTCGAGGGACGGTGTTAAGGGTCATCGGTGGGGGGGTGTCGCGGGAAGAAAAGTCCCTAGGCGACTTACTAATATTTGCCGGGCGAGAAGGGGAGCGCGACGCGAGGGGACGGCTATTTACTGGTATTTGTGGGGACCTTGTAGGACATAAATTCCCTAGGCGGGTAATTAGAAATATCGCGCCGCAGGGTCGCCAACAGGGCTCGGTGCGGGGACGCGGGCGTTCCGAGGGGTCGCTCGGAGCGGCGCTCCCGCCGTTATCGACCGTTTTGAAAATCGCGATCTAATTTTTTCGCTCCTCGTTCGAACTCGTTCGAGGTCGTTCCTGTCGACGTCCTGCGCGGCGTTGGTGCGAGTGAGCGCGCGAAAAATGCGTTCAAGGTCATTCCATTCGCGGATCGCAGTCACCTTTCTTCGATATTGTTTTTTCTCGGTTTGAAGCTCGTTCTGATCTTTTCCCGCGTATCGCGGATGACGCAATCGCCGCAATTTCGGGGATAAGCGTGGTCGTGTAGAGATTGGTATACGGATCTGGGAAAAAAGGGGAAAAAAAAGAGAGAGCGCACAGATGAGATACGTAGTTTTTTTATTTTGAAAAAATACACGCACGTCGACGTGCGTTTACATTATTTCGCGCGTATGAATATATATTTGTAGACGCGCGTCGCGACATTATTAGAATCGGAAACAGAACGCGGTGATCTCGCAGTCGACAATGTTGTTAGGATCGAAGAATTCGCTCTTCAGTATCGCAATCTGAGCCGAAGTTTCCACTTTGATCGCGTTGGCAGCTATCTCCCGATAGCGCGAAAACTTCGCGTCGACCTCCTCGGTCGCCGTGCTCAGCGCCAAGACAATGCGATTGACGCAAAATTGGAGATCGTACAGCGTGAGCAGGGTTTTGAGCGCCATCGCCACGCGAGCCGCGTTGGGTAGCTCCATACGTAGGATCGACAGGTTGTTGATCAATCCGAATCGCAGCGTCATTCCTCCGATCGATATGAGGGGGGGGGGGCGGGTTCCATCAAGGATGGATTGCATGGACGACAATATGTCGCGTTTGCGCTCGACCAGTCCTTTCCACATGTCGAGCGTCAGGGAGACCGCCCTGCCTTGTTTTTCTCCCAGGGCGATATCCACGTACGAAGGCGTGGTATGTATACTGTACCACGGTGACTTAATCGTGATACCTATGGCTATGTACTTGTAGCCAGTCGTCGTCAGCAGATAACGCGTCGTCAGGACGCGCACTACGGGCAATTCGACGGGCATGTCGGTGAGAGGGTGAGAGCTGGAACGCGACTCCCGATGATGATGACGATGGTGATCGTCCGTCAGATCGATCCTTCGTATTTTATTGCCGTTGTTCACCTCCGAATCCGCCTCGCGAGGGGAAATACCTTTTTATTGTTAACTATAGTTTCACAATGATGGTGGTTCACAATTACTGATGCCGCGCAAGATGGCGGTCGCACGTCTCGCAAAGTGCGATTTCACGATTCAGGTACGCGAAAACTTGTACGCCTTTCGTATCGGCGTCACGTAACGCTGTTAGCGGGCGTTCCCGTTTGTTTCGGACACTGCGGTAGGCTTACGAATCGTATTCCGTTTCGCGTTCGCGATATTAACTACGAAACGCCGGGACATACGCGCGAGAAGATAGCTACCGTTCGAGCGCCCACGAGAGACTGCCTCGAGGAATATTATATTCCTCTCGGGCTCCCTACCTCCGAAGTTTTACCCCCACCATGAGGTCTCGGCCGCTTTCTCCTCGCGGTAATTTTTTATTCTACGCTGTTACAATAGCTGTTTACGAGTTTCGGCTCGCCAGGTGTGCGCCAGATGTTCTCGATGGAAATTTCCGCCGCCAGTACACTATTTACGACGCGCTCAATCAGCTCCCGGGTAGCGGTTTTTCAACTCTTTCAAAATTAGACTTTCGAAGGCGCCGACCCGTGCGCACGGCCTCTCCTACGTCCCTAATGCCGATTCCGGGTCGACTTTCTGGAGACGACGTCCAGGTCGCTTTCTAGATGTCCGCCGATGGCGGCGACCCTGGCGCTTGTTCCCCCAGTCCCTAACCGTTTTCCGGCCCGACTTCCTGTAGCCGATGTCTAGGATCCCCGGTTTCTCGGACTGTCCGGGCCACCCTCCGTTTGGATGGTCAGATCTCGACCGCGATTAGTCCCTCGGATGTACTAGGTATCCCCGAGGACGCACCTTGAACCCTTTTCCGCTACGACCCTCGGTTCGGAAATTTGCAAATTGTCCGGCAAACTGTATGTCTGGGTGATCGCGAATCGGATCTCGTTCGCAATCAATCCCTGGGCTTTGTCTAACTTCCTTGAGTACGCACCTTCGGTCCTTTTCCGCTCCGTCGCTCGGTTCGCGATTTCGCAAATTGTCCGGCAAATTCTATGTCTGCGCGGTCAGATCGCCCTCGCGATTGTTTCCAGGGGTCGGTTAGGTCTTCCTCTGGACGCACCATCAGCCGTTATGCGCTACGATGTCCCGTTCGCATTTTCGTAAATTGTCCGGCAAACCCTATGTCTGCGCGGTCGGATCGCGCTCGCGATTGTTTCCAGGGGTCGGTTAGGCCTCCCTCTGGGTGCATCTTCTGCCGTTTGACGCTGCGGCGTCCCGTTCGTATTTCCGAGGGTTGTCCGGCAAACCCTGTGTCTGTGTAATCGGATCGTTCTGGTGTTTGGTGGATTCCCCTTTTGGGGATCCCGGGAGTCGGCAGTTCGACTCTTACTCGCGTAGCACGCGCGGTACGTGCTCTAAGTGCCCGCGCTCTGAAGATTGTGTGTGACTCGACCATTTAATTTATCGGTGCATTACCGATCCACGCACCTGTTGAAAACAAAATATAACTCCCTTTACTCGTGGTCGGGCCGGGCACCTTAGTGCCGAAAAGAAACTAAAAATTCTGTGGATCGTGGAAAACTGACTTAATAACTACGCGAGCCGCTGCTCGGCGACCGCTGTCGCATACCTTAATATTAACTGCGCCGGACGGGTGTGATCGATGACTTTATTAAACAAAATCAGGATAAACAAAATAAATCAAAACTACAGATAATAAAATATGAAATTAGCCTCGACTCCGTCCTCGGAACGCTCGCGCAACTTAAAACTATTCGGGGATGTCCCCCTCGTCTGCGGAGTAGTTTTCCCCGTTGGACGGGCTGATGAACCCGTCACTGGGCTCGTCCTGCTGCTGGCTCGGCATCGCTGTCAGAATCACCGTCTCCTGCACGGTGACCCGGGTCAGTTGTTTTCGATAGGCGCAATCGAACGCCTCAGCAGCCCGCCTGATCGCCTCCATTTCGGCGGGAGAGCCCCATTGGCACGCATCCCCCGCCAACTGCATCGATTGGTGCGCCACCGCGCGGCTCACCACCGGCAGCGGTGTGCTCCGCCGGCTTCGTCTCGCCACCTGCCGTGGCCGCGGCGTCGCTCGGCGCTCCGCACGCCTCAGTTCCTCTGGAGTCAGTCGCGCTACCACGACCCGGGGTTGACTAAGGAGCTGCGCGCGCAGGATTTTAGCGCACGGCTTCAAGGCAAGGAGCAGGCACGAGTAATGACGGCAATACAGCTCGCAAATTTTTCGAAAATCCAAAGATGACGGCAGAAATTACACGATTAGACGAAAATCTAATTAAAAGATTTGCTGTAATATTGCAAGCAATGGCATCTGGCTGTAATATAAATGTAATAAAATTTGCTCAATACACTGCAGATACAGCAAAATTGTATGTAAAATTATACGGTTGGTATTACATGTCCGCAACCGTACATAAGATTTTAATTCATGAATCGGAAATATATAAAAGTTTTGTTGTGCCAATTGGAAAACTTTCCGAAGATGCACAAGAAACTAGAAATAAGGATTTCAAGCGATTTAGAGAAAACAACACAAGAAAATGTTCGAGAGAGCAAACGAATATCGATTTGTTACATATTTTTCTTATCTCGTCTGATCCTTATATTTCTAGCCTCAGGAATATCTCAAAACGATCTCACAAAACTTTTTTCCCCGAAACAAAAGAACTCCTAATCGAAAGCCCAGGAATATTAAACAGAAATGATGACAGCGAAAATAAAGTAAATGCTTTGTAAAAATTAAAAAGAAATATAACAGTAAACAAGAAAAAAAAATTTTAAAAATTAAATAAAAATAATTAAAAAAATGAAAAAGGCAAAATGTAAAAAAAATTAAAAAAAAAATGTAAAAAAAAGAACCATTCTTATAAATATTCAACTAGTTTAAAATTTCAGATTTGCCATGTTGAATCCGCCATTTTAAAATTCTTCAAATAAGCAAAAAAATGAAAGTGACTCAAAAAACCCCAAATTACAGGTTTTTAATACAAATGTTATATAGAACTGTGACTTGCAACCGCCATATTGGATCCGCCATTTTGAATTTGTTCAAATAAACCACAAAATTGGAATCAGCGACCTCAAAAACCCGTGTACACCAATTTATAAGTAATTTTCTCGTAAAGACAAAAAGTTATTGAATTAAGTCCGCTAATTTGGCGTTTTGGCCCACTGTGCACAGTGGGCTGAATTGGCAAATTTGCGGACATATCTCAATAACTCTTTGGAATGTCAATGAAACAGTTTAAAAATGAGTACCAAAATGTTTTTTGGTTACTTTATAAGAATCTAAAGTTAAATAAAAAAAATAAAAAAGAAAGAGCGGACATGATGTGTGCAACTGTCATAGAATCAAATTTTTTAAATTAATACTGTATATTTATCAAGGAATAATTGTATAACGTGGCTTTTATGATAATCCAACTTGTTTTTATTCTAAATTATTGAAAAGTATACATATATAACAATAAATCTGTACAATAATAAGACCCCGCGACTCGTCACTTTCGCGATATTTTCAACTCTAAATTCATTCCGATGTACTTAAATGAAGAAGAAAAAAAAAAGAATTACAATAAAAGTTTTAGAGTTTCGGAAAACATTTCTTGTTTCTTTTTTTCATTCATTTTTGGCCGTAAACTCGAAATTAAAGGATCAAAAGTGATTAAAAGATGATTTAGAAGATCTTCATTCGTAGCAATTCTATTAATTTTGCGCGTGTGATCTCTTCTGTATTGCCTGAATTCTTTATTCCGGGCTTCGCTCGCTTTTTCAGATAAATGACCAATAGGAATAGAAAAGTGTGAAATTATTGCCTCTCCATGGATTAACAATTTATGAATTTTGGCGTCTACTCTTTCTCCGCAAAAAATTGCTTATAAAATGACGGCAAATCTCTTAAAGAGTGATTCTTGTAATCCAGTGATTTTTGCAGTTGTTTCAATTTCCGAAAAAAACTTTCGTGCAGTGTTTCCATCATTTGTCAGTCCTGAACCTTGTTTTACAATATTAACAAGCAATCCCAGATTTTTCTTGAACTCTTGCTGAATCCTCCTTTTAGTTTCCTCACGTTGTTTCTTTAGATTTGGATCGCGTACACTCCACTTTTCAAAGGATGAATTATATGATACATGAAGTAGAAGCTCCATGCGTCGAATTCTTGCATGAAGATTCGATATGCCAAAATTACAAGTTTTTTCATCAATGTCCCTCATTATAACTTTGTCAATATTGTTCATTTTACTCGGTTTCGCACCGCAAAGATAACATGACGCATTAGATGATGTAACATCCGATAAAGTTGTGCATACTTTGCCATCTATCATTGTAAAAAGCATCTCATAATTAACAATTATGTTTTCGCATTCGGTTGGTACTAAATTCTTTATTTCTTGTTCCATTCTTTCGTATCCTTTCTTACAAATTTCCGCGTTTTTATGAATGAATTCGAATCTGATTGGACGACAATATCTAGTGGAAGATGGATTTGGATTCACCCATACAACATTAAAACCATTTATTAATTTTATGGGAACAAAACTTGTGATAAAAACGGAGCTATCTGATGCATTTTCGTCTACGAATCGTTGTTTGTACATGCTTTGACTGGATGCACCATCAAAGCCCCATTTACAAATTAATGTCAAATTACTGTATGAATCCAATTTTTCTTTGCAAACTTTAAACAGTCTTTTAATTGTGTGCTCAAGCAGAGCTTGTAATTCGATCGATGCTGAAGTTTCGGTGATCGTTACTTTATCTCTCGGATAACATTCTAATTTTGCTTGTTGTATTTCATAATATGATTGCCATTGATTAGTCCCGCTCTCAATACAAGTTTTTTGTAATTCAATGTATTGTTCTTTTGATAGATTCAAGCTGAGAAATAATGCTAAGCATTTTTCTCTCGAAAACAAAGGCATTTTAATTTTATTTTTACAAAATGCCCTAACTCGTCCAATTTCACTCGGATTTTTAATCAAATAATCCAATACCTTTGCAAAATCAGAAGATCCATCACTAATTTTTGTTTCGCAGCATACAGGAGAATTTCTGTCGAATTAGAGCTCGTAAATTCTCTGTTCGCCTCCGTTTATGTCTATCAGTAATTTTATCAAATGATTTGTTATGAGACGATGAACTAGTAGTAGAAGCAGATTCGCTTGAATAATTAAAAAAATTATCGGAAAATTTTAAAACTCGTTGAAGCCATGATTTATTCTTTTTTGTGAAATTTTCCAGTGTTTTATTTGATTTTTGCCATCTCAAAGAAAGATTTTTACAAAATATTCGTAATAAATCTCTCAACTTGTTTTCGGATTGGTTTGATAAATTGAGTTCATATTCTTTCGAAACGAATTTAATTAAATTCTCTTGCATTGTGAAACCATGACTAGAATTTCGGAGGAACAAGAACAGATCGTAGTATGTCAAACTTTTCATGGTAACTTAATGTTTCATAACCTGAATAAACAAAAGAATACACTTTATAGTATTTTTACTGTACTCGTAAAAAGATCCATTGTTTACCTTTGAATATGGCTACACAAAAGCGTTAGCATTAGTGCGTTGATACACCTAACAGCGTCTCTTACAATCAGGAAGATGGTAAAAAACAAAAATAGTATATTGTTCATCAAGGGGCAAAAGTAGCCTTTTCCAGACAAGTGTGAAGTTTGCCGCCCGAGCCGAAGGCGATCATGGGTTCCCATCATGAGTAGCGACTGTTGCGCGTCCCTAGCTGCCCCGAACAGAAGTTCGGTTAAACACCTTTAAGTCGTGTATAAACACAGTCGCTACCCATGACGAAGTACAACAAACAACGCGTTCTCATATCACGTTTTTTCCTTTACATTTCTTCTTTGTTTCGTGAACGGGCAGCTACGGGCAATTAAAACCAATGGATCCATGAAGTAGAATGTTCATTTAAAAATATAAAATTAATAGAACCTTGACATCTCTCAGCCATTTTTTTAAACAACAACGTAAAGCACGCTTATGGGATTCAGTGTTTACAATACAGAAGAATGACCGCCATATTCAGCACACCATTATTACATATTCATGATAAGCGTTTTTCTTCATCCAAAAGGGATGTTATAATGTGGAGAAAACTTGGGTTCAAAATCTTTACATGTGTAAAAGTTATATACTTTAAAACTTCATGAAAAAAATGGTAAGAAAAAAATTTGTCTGTGCATTATAAGGTTTAGAGCGATTTTTGGCATGAATATTTGTTCGGGCGCGCAATAAACGCGCCGAACGAATCGCCAAATTCGTTCCGCGAGAACGCGAGATATCGCGAAAGGCTTCGCTCAGCCTTTCAACTATGAGACGACCGGGGTTTCAGCTTGAACGCGGACTCGATCGCTTGTTAGGAATTTGAGTAGAAGGCCCAAAAGACAGCAATTGACTTATAATATATATAAACTTTATTCGATATAATAAAACAAAACTGACGAAACGCGAGATGTACAGACAAACTAGTGCGAATGCACTCGGCGCGCTGTGACTTGTAGTCTTTAAAGTGCGGTTTTACATAAAGTGCGCACAGAAACGCGGTAGAAACGAGAGACGGTATCACGAATGCAATTGTCGCGGTGTGACGGAGTTGCGAAACGCGGTCTAACGTCCGATGCCTACAGAGACGCGGTAGGTGGATACGGCAGGAAGCGAAGCACCGGATCCACGACAGCGAGAGGGCTCGCTACGAGGCCGAGCGTGCTCGACCCCGCGGGATCGTGATCGTCGGTTTGGTAGGCTGGAGTTCGGGGACACCTGAGAGCTCTCAGTCGAGACTCGGAGCACCGGACCTCGTTTTATGTGTCGCCCTAGGAAGTTGGATAGGGTAGGCTTCGTCGAAGGCAGCAGAGAGCCGGAGATAAGACGAAGTGCCGGCTCCTGTCGGAGCGCCGACTTAAATACCCCGACGCGGCGGGTTCGTTGGAAGGGAGGCCGGCGGTCGGGCGAGCCGCGTGGGGATGCTGACGCGCGCTCGCCTTCGGCGCGGATCGGCTCCTTCCGGCGGTTCCGAACTTATCGATAATTTTGCGTGAGAAGCAGAAGAAAAGTATCTCGCAGTACATATAACGGACGGATACAATTTTTATATTAATAAATTGGGGGAATCCCCAACAATATTACAGAAATTTAAAAAAAAATCAGTCATTTTTGATTGCTTACGACTATTTACAAACTAAAATTGTTAATTACAATTGGCTATTAAGGTAAAAAATTTTTTGTCTATGTCCGCAAAGGCCTCCTGGATCATTTTTCATGCTTTCCATTTGAAAATAATATGACATTTTTCCGAAAGATTATTAGGAGTCGAACAAAGGAATTAATTCAAATTTATAATCGCTACGAAAAAAATATAATAAATGATGCAATATCTCCTACATTACTTAAATCAAGTAAAATAATTACCGCTTATGGCCCGAAAAAAATTACCACAGAAATAATAAACCTGTTATAATAACAAATAAATTATTACTGCAATTTCATCGGATTAAAATTAATAATTTTACGTATGATGTAGATAATAAAAATAACTGCTGTATTTTACATGACGGTAGAATTGTTATCATTGATAATATTTTAAAATACAGTGACGGCACCTATTGGCTTGTAGGTAGAAAATTTAATATAATTGAGCCTCTTTATGTAATCGATGAAAATTTAAATTTAACACATGTTGATATTTTTAAATGTAGCGAATTAGGAAATATATATTTAGATATTTTACCGAATGACATTAAATATAAAAGATACAAAATGCCTTTTTGGAGAAATTGTGAAAAATGTTTTGAGGTTAACATGTCAGTTGTTGCAGCAATTTACAATGATGAATGGCTGCATTAAATTATTATAAACATGTGTAACATATATGTAAAAGTATGATAAATATGTAAAACTAAGTTTCAACAATATTCAATTTTTAAATAAAAATAATCCATTTTTAAAAAAAGCGTGTTACCTGAGTGAATTTCGTTTGTATCGTAAAATTGAAGCCTTTTTTCCGCGATGCCGATTGGCTATCTCGATTGATTGCCGCGCCGTAGCTTGCTTCATCCCGTGACGGACTGTCATCGCGGAGTGTGGCGAGTTTCGTGCGTGTAGTGCGTGGTGTGTGTCGTGATGTGACAGCTCGCGTCGTGTCGCGATTATTATTAATAGCATAATGTTAAAGCTAAATGGCGCGCGCGAAGCGCGCGCGTCTGTAGTGTCTAGTATAATATAAATAATAAAAATATTATTAATAAAAAAAAAATTAAAAATAAAATAAAAATATCTTGCTTTCACTTGCTCTCATGGTCTTGAAGCGACGCGCGACGAGAGCGAACGAGAGCGGAGCCAATCACGAGCGTTCCGCAGCGTTGGGGATTTAGCCTTATGCCAGGGACGACACGGCCCTGTCGAAAGATGAGTAGAAGGGATATGCTGATACGCACCATAGGACGGTATACGTCGTACGTGTGTGCTCGGTGGCCATCTTTTGACGGGATTTGTAGAGGGAACTTCGTCTCCCATCTCTGAGTGATTCGGATACGAAGTGAGTGTTTTCTACGAGTATTGTGTACGCAATAGAGAAAGAGCGATTATTAACTGGAATTTTCATCAAACGGGAGGCGATCCTAATAGATCAGCTGGCGAGGGCCGCGAAGAGCCACGAGATAGAGCATTGGGCCTCTTTCTTTTTATGAAGCAAAGCAGTGTGAAAGAGGAATCACTCGTCCCTTTGGAAGTGTAATTTGTACAACTGAGTGAGTTTATCCTATCTACACGATATTTATATTGTATTACACGATATTATATGTCCAAAAAAATAAATAAATGATTATTTATAATAATCTAAAAGACAACCCAGAAAATATGATAGGCGTCAAGACGTCCGTTGCCTACCATGTTTTGTAACAATACATTGTTGGCTTTCAGGCAGCGAAGCACTGTTTATGTTATGGAACCTCAAGGTCCTCAAGTCACACTCGTAGAAAAGGATTTTATGCCGACTGAAGGTGATATATTAGACCAGCAACTACAGGATATTTCAAATTTTACCCTGGCTTTAACAAGAAATAAAAACGGAGAATGTGGAGAAAAATTGAATAAAAAAAAAAAAAAGAAAAATGCAAGGTCTGTGTAATGTAATAATTTACGCTTTAGGATTTCTATATAAATATTGTTTATTACTTCGACCCGACTATAAGTCTGGCGAAGTATTGAATCCATCGGCTCTTTCATCTAATCTCCACGTTTAAGCTGTGCCTCGCCCTTAAATAAAGATGATAATAATAGTAATAAATAATAATATATTTTGATAATGCAATTTTCAGATGCCAACTTAAATAGAAATAAGGAAAACATTTCAAACGACAATGCATTAAAGCATAAAGCAGCGGATGAAGAAAATTATATAGATCTGTCACTTTTAAATAATAATCATCTGTCGATTTTAAAATTAATACTAACTGAAATAAAGTAAGTGCTATTTATATATAAGCATATAATTTAACATTCTAATAAAATATAAATAAACAAATATAATTTTTTAGGAAAATAAAAAAGGGACAAGATAAAATATTGCAAAAAATAAATAATTTGGAAAACAAACAAAAAAGTAGTAAAGATATTATACGAGCTGTTCAGCAATTGAACCTTCCGGTGCAAACTGTAGAACAGTTTCAGATTTTAATAAAAGACGAAAAAGCATTATCCATTTTGGTAAGTTAAAATATAATGCTTTTAAATTAAATGTGTGGATATATATACACGTACATGATATTTATTTTTATTATTCTACCGATATGTATTTTGAAACTTTTCAGGAGCAATATTTTATCCTTCTTGGAGGACTGAACATTTCAAATGCATTAGATGGCTTCTTGCAGGCAAGTGTAACGGACAAATTAATTAAGACATCTTTTACATGGAAAGAAGGTGAAAAAAAAATTCGGTTTCGGGAAACGCCTTTAAGTCTACAATATTATGGTAAAAATTACTTTATATTATTTTATTTTAGGTAAGACGCACCCTTTAGACCAGAGTGGAAAAATATTGCTTCTGGAGCGACATTTTCCCACTTCTGATCTACGTATATACTTATATTAATGTTGTTACAATTTTAACTCATCATTATTAATTAATACGTTTCTAATTTTTTTTCAGTCAATTTCTGAGGTAAAAATAAATTCAATATGTGACAAAGCAAATCCTGAACTTAATTATATGAACATATTTTTATTGCAGGTGCTCTCCGACAAATCGAACAATTTAAAAATACCTCTGTTAAAAAGTTTGAAGTGGAAATGGCCAAGGTAATAAAAAATGCACAACAGCGTCACTACATGGTTCAACAAAGAGCAGTGCAAGGAAGCTCCAGTGCTTTGCAACGATCTAAAGTGGAAGAGGAGCTTGCGGCTAACTATGCGGTAGCTGGCGCTGGTAATCGAGAGTAATCGAATAATTATCCTAACGCTTCATATGATATGATAAGCTATTTAATATAATACGATAATTTATTTGTGTTATAAATAATATTTCTTGTGATATAAATAAATAACTGTAATAAATATCTGTAACATAACAGATTGTGATAAAATAAAACTTAAATATATATTTTTTCCTTATTTGTTGTACTCACATTGTTTATTTAAGAGTTTAGCAGCTTCGCAGGATATTTTGTATACTATTTTGAATCTCTTGTTTGACGATAAAAATTAATTACAAAATTTTGCCAATAAATTTTGCAGATTTTGAAATATGTCTGTCACTGTCAGTTGTAGAGCTATTTCTGTACATCGGAAGATTCAAGCATGAGACATATGCTGTTTTCAATTCCTTATAGTACATCTCAATACTAAATGACTTGTGTACATATACAGGTATAAGGTACTGTATACAACTATATAGTATCCATCTTAATTTTGTCTCGAAAGCTATTTTTTAGACATAAGTGGCCTTTTAAACAATAACATGATTGATACTATATAATTATATGGTATTTTACAATGGATTTTTTAGTATTGTATTTATTGAAATTATAAAAAGACAAGAATGTAGGATACATTTTATCTATTGTAGTGCGGTAGAAGCGGGCATAAAATATGAGCTACTTTCGATCTACTGTAGTGCTAGAGAAGAAGGAACGAAATACGAGTCATTTTTGACCTATTGTAGACTGGTAGAAGCGAGCATGAAATGAGAGCTACTTTCGATCTACTGTTACTCAGTAGAAGAGTGCACGGTATGTGAGCTACTATCGATATACTACAATGTAGTCACTTTCGACCTACCATGAGGCAATAAAATCGAGAAACAGTGTTTGGACTCAATTAAGATACTATAGGAGCAAACAAGCTTCCTCATCAAAGATCTTTTTTACTGTGTTACTGTTGATTACTACTTGTTAACACTGAGGAACGTAGGGAGACCAGTTGTAGCTTATCTACAGTTGCTGGAATGTGAAATGCTTGTTGCATTCTCCTATGTTACCTGGGAACCATCTCGAAGCGCCGAGCGGTGCCGAACGCGACCGAAGAACGCCGAGCGCAATCGCGGCGTCGGGACGCCGTAATCCCCGACCGTTCCGCCGCACCGTCCCGACGCTCGCGATTGCCGTCGCTACTCCCGCCGCTCCGTAACGCCGCCGCGGCAGGTATATAAGCCTGTAACGTTCGCGTTTTCTCGCTCGGAGTTCGCTTGCCAGGTCAGGGTGAGAAAACGTGGAGACACTGGTTAGTTTTACATAAAGCTATTTATTCTCACTATTTACAATACAGTTGGATGGAGGGCGTGAGTGTCGGTGCGTGTGTGTGTGTTGCTCCGCTGAGCCGCAGTGTACGTGTGCCGGGTTGAGGCGTGGTTGGACAGAGACGGACTCGCGGATAGGCGCGGAGGCGCGGTTGCCTGACGGATTCGCGGGCAAGTACAGAGGCACGGTTGCCTTACGGATTCGCGGACCGGTGCGGAGGCACAGTTGCCTTACGAATTCGCGGGCAGGTAGGTCGGTCAGGAGCTTAGTCGGGAGCGCCCAACTGAGCGGCCCGTACACCGGGAGCGCCCGTCTTCCGTACGGCGGAAAGGGTCGGGAGCGCCCGACCCAAAGGCAGGAAAGGGCAGGTAATACCAACCGGGAGCACCCAGCTGGGGAGGCCCGTACCCTGGGAGCGCCCAGGTGAGAACGGGAGCACCCGTTCTCTGTACGGAGGCAGTCGTTGGGAGCGCCCAACGTGGTGAAGCGGTCTCGGAGAGCGGTCGTGCCGGGAACAGGAGTCGGACAGGACTGGTGGCTCGAGTTGGCTCGAGTCCCCTATTTATACCCCGAGTGCGGGCGGTGGAGGCTGCCCCACCGCTGGGGCTGCCCCACCGCTCGGCTGCCCTACCGCTCGGACACAGGAGCGCACGCTGAACATGTGCTTGGTAGCCGCCAGGGCCGTAGCGCTAGTGACAATGCGCGTATCGTCACAAGCCGAGCGTTTTTAACGCAAAGAGCGATTCCCTGATCATTCGTCTCACCGACCGCACCGATCCTGAATTCACGCACCGACCTATCCAACGCTAGTCCGAACAAGGGTAAAGAGCCTTTGGCATTCCCTGCCTTCACCGAGTGTGTCTCGATAGACGACCAGCCTTCTCGTCCACGGGGTTATCCGAACGGGAGCAGAGCGCGTCTCTGCCTCCACCGAGCGCTTCTCGGTGGTTGGACTCGCGCCTCTCTTTTTCCCCGATCTAGCCGCTCGCAGCCTTCCTCGGGGGTAGAGCCTCCGTACTCTGTCTCCACCGCGCGTTTCGCGGTAGTCGGACTCGCGCTAGATCGGCCCCGCCGCCATCCCAGCGGAATAACCGCGATAGCATCGCCGGTTACACGACATTTTCCTTAAAAGAAGAGGAGATAATGTTGGTACCGATAAAGATTTCTAGGTAATACATTTTAATTTTTGTGTTTTAGTAACACTGTTTCAGTAGTATAGTCAGTTAGCGGAAACCTTACTGACATGCGGCGCGAATACAACATTATAAATGTATGTATGTATTGTGACGTTGCGGCCCGCCGTTTTGTGGCAGCGTCCCGCCGCCGTCACAAGGCGCGGAAATTCGCGCCCAGGGACGAGCCAGGGAGGCGACGACAAGATCTCTAGAGGCCAAAAATTTATATCATTTCCGCGTTTTGACTATTTGTTTTATTTTTATGCAATTGTAATACGCGCGGCGCCTCACCCCACCACGACGAATCTTCGAGGGAATACACGTAGCGGAAGGGTCCGGGAGGACCAAGGACCGAGGAGGGGTGGCGAGGGCGAAAGCGGAAACCACTGGGATCCCGGGCGGCGAGAGCAACGCGGCAGGCGTGTGGCGCGTGAGACAGCGATGGACAAGGCCGACGATAGCGGGGCCCCAGGCGCCTGGGGAAAACCCGGCCTCAGCAATCTGCCTCCACGAAATACCGGCCCGCGAGGTGACTGATCACCGCCCCGAGGTCAAACCGGAGGCACACCGGCTAGAACGAAGTCCAGTCCGCTGTCCAGGAACGAATTGAAGGAGTCGCTACGCCGCCGAGGGACCGTTGCGCGCCCCCGAAGGATCCACCTTACGACGATCCTGCGTTAAATTATCGCGCGAGCTTGCAAGCTCGCTCCCGATTGGTTGGCGCGCCCCTACGGAAGGGGGTGCCACATCGATTCCGCAATCGAGCGAATTTAGCGAGACACTCTCTGGTCGTCCGTCGGCAAGTCCGAACGCTATCAAAGTTTCCTTCTGATTCGCGATAACCGCCCCGAGTCAAATATTCATATCGTCCTGCGACGATCCTTGGTACGAGGTGACGGCGAGGAGCCCTACGAGAAGGCATCGCATCGGTGAGGTTGCCCGCAAGTAGTTAATACCGACATGTAACGCCACGACGCCGCCCTCCGGTGCGCGCTCTTGTCCAGGATTACGTTTTAATATCGCGACACGTACGGTTCCTTGAGACCGAGTATCGAATGGCGATCGACAGCGAGAGCGAAGGGCCTCGGGATGGTATCGTGGCCGCGGAATCACAATAACGATGTGATAACAAGCCTCTGGAGATCGCGATAGATGCGTTGGCGAAATCCGGTAATGCGAGTCCGTTTTCGTGTAATGTCCGTGCTCGCGGTTGCGTCTCGCGCACACGGTGTTCACGGCGTATCGAATTACCAAATATTGCGTAGGTCGGAATGTCGTCCGCGTCGGCACATCAATCGCGTCACGTGCCGTTTAGGTGGGCTAATTGTCTTAGAAAGTTATGCGTGTCAGGATAGTTATGTTCGGATGCGTGTTTCGGTAATTGCGTGTAAGAAGTAGTCGTGCGGGCGGGAGAACGTTGTTCGCGTGATTTACTCCATTTTCGCGATCGGCTCAGTGCCGTCGTGATTGCGTATTATTATTGCTCGCGGTAATTCCGCATATTTTTCCTCGCGTTCGTTCCAGTATTTCGCGCTATGCCGAGTGCCTCGGCGTATCATTCTTCGCGTTCGAAAGTCACGGGAGACAATGTGCCAAATTCGATCAGAATGACTTGCGTTGACTTTAGTTATTACGTGCGTTCGATTAAGTCTGTATTTTCGCGTTAGTTATAAGATTTCGCGTCTCCTGGCGATCGCGCCGGAATATTTCTCGCGTTATTGCGTTGCGTACGGTTCTTATTACGTTGAGCCGCAGCTTACACCACGATTCCATTGGCGTTAGGCTTAAGATAATAGGCGACAGAATTCTCGTGCGACTCTATACGTGGCGTTCACGCGCTCCGAGCGTGACGTACCGTTCTCTCGCGATCTTTCCTGCGAGACCATATTCTCTATTTCCGTGATTGTTCCGCGTTTACTGTTGATGTCCCATATTAATTATAAGTTTCGTCCTGCGGTATTTCTCAGATCTAATCGCAGCGCATTCTGCGCGTTCACTGTACGATAACGTAATACTCCGTTCATTTTTGGCGTCCGCGCTATCATTAATTTTGTTGTCTCACTTCTGACGCTCGCGTGAATAATTATTTGATTTGTTCGATTGACGGAAACCGAATTGGCATGTGTTATTTCACCCGCGAATTACTAAAGAATAAATGTTATTTTTGCATTGTTAATTGCTTGAGTTCGTAGCCTTATTTATTGGGTGTCACTCCGCCGGATATCGCGCTGCCCTTCATCACCCCCACCCCAGCCCTTAAGTTGAGCTAGCTGATTCCTCGCACATCCGCACGTTTCGTCTCGCGTCTCGTCTCGGTTTTCTTTCGCGATTTCGCGGACGCGGATTTACGCGTCTGGCGCCCAACAGCAAAATCGTTTCGCGGAGTGTCGGAGATGCGAGGAAATCGTAGGAGAGGCCTATCACTTTTCTCTCCCTTTCCCCTTTTGATCCGGCACACGTCCCTGCGCGGTCCGGGAGTGCAAAAAGCCGTGACAGTATATAGCGACACTTAATAAATTAAAATAAAATGAAATAAATTTGCAGTATGACGCTATATAACTGCAGTATAACATATTTTGTAAAATTCGACAGAGTTAAAGGTAAAGGTGTTATACCTACAGATTTATCAAAATATAATTGACACTAATATTTATTTTATAGTATTTTCATTTTATGAGAATATTATATCTACTTATCTGACATTCTATTTTTTATTTATTTCTTTGTATTTTTGTTTTTTACGCTTCTTTCATCTCGCATAAGTTATAACACCTTTACTTTTAATTCTATCGAATACTTATCTATGTATGCACTGTAATTGTAAATGTTGTTAGATCAATTCTTTTCTTTTCTAATTTCTTTGTTCCAGCTTTCAGATTTAGAGATGGAATCTCTATGCTTCTTTATGGAGAATGCTTCTTTAAAGAGACAAATTGCATCAGAGAAACTGGGATGAAAGAAGATTAAAAGAAGTATAAGGTACAGTAACATATTTATAAAATTTAATCTCTTCCAACAAGTTTAGATAACGTATTTAAGATTAATAATAAATCTAACTCGTTTATATTTTTTTCTATGTTCTCCCAAATATTTTTAAATTTATTTTCTTTAATTTGTGTACGCTCACGCACCGACCTCGCCCAGAATTGTGGATGTTGCATCAAACTTTTGATGTTTCTTTGATGCTCAGTAAGGTAAGCTGTAAATAACATTGAATTAGAAATTCGTGATGATTACATTTCATTATGATATGTGATATCATGTTAAAACTCCAATTTGAAACTTAATTAAATCATTACGTTATAAGCACAAGATGAATACAAATAATGTATAAATATTTGTGAACCTTCATGACCTGTGTGTGTGTATGTATATATATATATCTATAAAATTACCTTTAAAAAAAAGGGTAAAAAAGGCGCCAAGTACACGCATAGTAGTGAATATGTTGTTACCTTGAAAAAAAAAAAAAAAGAAAGTGGTAGCATTATAGCTCGAAAAAACCTAAGTAACAAGTGGTAGACGTAATCTTTATATCTCGAAAAATCTCGAAAAAATCTAAGCAGTATTATCTTTATTTCCGAAAAATTATAACCCAAGTGATACACATCACAAAATTATGTTACCTTATCAAAAAGAAGAGTCGCGCTTCAAGTGATCTATCATTACAATTACAAAAAAGAAATGATATCTCTTTAAATTACAGCGCCAATTACAGAGAGAACATATATATTGCCTCAAAAAATAATTGTTGTACAACAGTACAAAATACTGTTGTGTAACAGTACAAAATAAAAATATTTTATTAAAATATTTAATCCAACGAGGGAATACAATTTGTATTTAAATACAAAGTTTATATATGTATTTTTCAATCAAATAAAAGATTTAATCACAAAGAATTATAGAGGTAACAGTACAAAATAAAAATATTTTATTAAAATACATAAATTTTTCTTGTAAAAAAACTTGGCGTTGCTAGACCTCGAAATTTTAAATAAATAAATAAACTTATCCTATACTTAATTTAAACTTATCCTATACTTAATTATAAGCCGCATTATTTGCCGTCCGCGTCGTCACGCACACCCATATCACTCACTCGCACATCCACGCTGATAATCATTTAATATTACTCCCATCGCATTCTTCTCTGAATTATTTTTATTTATTGTTGTCCTTATTTATTTAAAATTTTGAGGTATAGCAAGACCAAGTTTTTTTACAAGAAAAATTTATGTATTTTAATAAAATATTTTTATTTTGTACTGTTACCTCTATAATTCTTTGTGATTAAATCTTTTATTTTATTGAAAAATACATATATAAACTTTGCATTTAAATACAAATTGTATTCCCTCGTTGGATTAAATATTTTAATAAAATATTTTTATTTTGTACTGTTACCTCTGTAATTCTTTGTGACCACTAAAAAATACACATGTAAACTTTGTATTTAAATATCTTGTATTCCCTTGTTAAATTTAAATAAAATTTTTTAATCTTATAAAATTGTTATCATACATTTTTTTCTAATTGACACAATGTAAAGATTTTTTAAAGTAATGCAACAATTATTTTTTTAGGCAATATATTGTGACGTGACAAGTCGCGTCTCCTTCCCGGACGGGCTCGGCCGAGGGGAATTCGGGGATGCCTCTTCGTTTGGCCATAGTATAGAGCGAGAGGAGAGCGGTCGCGTATTAGTAATTGGTCTAATTAGTTGTTAAGTTTTTAAGGGATTGCCAGTGGTGACCGGAGTCAACCGTAACGGCCGGGAGCCGCAACGAGGAAGGGCAGAGGATTAAGGAGACGGCCAGGGGACATGGTTGGAAGTCGGATCGCCCAGACCTCCCCGCAAGTGCATGAGCGTCGCCGGCCGGAGTTCACCCCGCACTCGGTCGTAACAGCGGCAGTATAACGATCTGGAAGACCCCGGGTCACCCCCGAGCGAAATGCCAGTCAGACCAGGGTGCCGAGGAGCGGCCCAGGGAAAGGCGCAGCCCTGGGGCCGTCACCCCGAGGGGATGCCGGTGGACGGGGCCGAGGCCCGGCCAGCCTGACCCCGAACGCCGACTCGATCATCGCGGCCCGGACAGCCGGTTGAGTCGAAAAGCCCGCCCTGGAATTGGAGTGGCGCCCCCGGAGGGAGCGGCGCACGTGCGGCCTAGGCGTAGGAAGCGCTAGGATCGGCAATCCGGTCGAGCGACACGCTACAGCGCAGGTGCGGGGAACCGCCGCGATCCCGGCAGGCCATCGTTTTCGACACTGTCGTGCCGGCTAAAGAACAGGAAGCATCTCCCGGATCCCGAGCTGCCCGGACTGCCGAAGGGACGACGACACATTGTAAGGTCACCACTCTGGCATCCCCGCGTTAAGAAAAAGAGGGTTCGCTCGAGGCATCGGCCCATGGCACACATCGGTTACCTGAGCGCCGCAGGATTACCTGTGGACAGTGAGGTCAGAGCGTGCGTTACCTTGCGCTCGCATTAAAGTAGAGTCGGGTGGAAATCGTGCCAGGGCCTTGCCGAGAGTGAGCTCTCTAGTGCGTAGAGACCAATTGTGCCCTCCCCGCGAACACCGCCACGGCCGACAGTCGCGTGGCGTTGAGATATGTGAATCGGATTAATCGGGTCGAATTGTGTAGCGTCTCGTTGAATTAATGTAAGTAATCGTATCACGTTATTCGTAATCGTGTCGCGTTTCATTGTGATAGAGTTTATGTTCGTAATCGTGTCGCGTCTTGGCCATATTATTGAGAGTGATGCCTTGCGTGGCGATAACGGGAGCGAGTGGTGCGGGTAACGGCGAGCCGCGAGTGGTCATGTAATTTGAAGGGCACTCGCCCTCGTATTTGAGTAACGTATCCGGGCCCTCGAGGACGGCGAATATTGTGTTTGGCGGGACGGAAAGCTCGACGGGATCGGCGCGGGGCCGCGGAATCTTTGTGCTTGCGAGAGAATTCGGGATTCGCGTGGCAAGCCGCGGGATCGTCCGCGATACGAGTCCTTATTTCGTGTTCGGGAGCAATCGCCGGCCAGCGTGGTCGACTCGGCGAGATCGCCCATAATTTTTGCGTCGTGCGGAATCGAGGTGGCCCGGGTGCGCGTTGAAGGAGCAACCGAAGGTGCGGCGAGTCGGTTCGTCGGCCTCGTGGCGTAAGTTCGTTGTGAGTTTGAAGCCAGGTACCGCGATATCGTAATTATGTTAAGCTTTCGTGTGTTCGTCTGCGTTTATCTGTTGCGTTGATCCAATCTCCAATCTACAGTGTGAAAGATTCAACATTACCGCGTGCACTTATTGCGTTATTGCGGCATTCGTGCGTCAGCCTATCCGACATTTTTGCGGTAATACGAGAAACTCAGACCGATTATACCTATTGATATTATCTGACCAAATATATTCTGTTACTATTATTTATTCTCTTGTGTGTGTGATTGATTGCGTGACGCCTCTCTCCGAATTCCCTGAAAAAACCTTACGCCCTGAGATATTGCCGGGAATAACGCGTTGGATATAATAGTGTACGGTGGTGCGATCCGTCGCACCTGGCGCCCAATCTTTTGGTGTCGGAATTAGTTGCGCGTGCTGCCAATCCACGATAGCCCTCCACCGGATTGCGAGACCGGGGGAAAAAACGTCGCAATATATGTTCTCTCTGTAATTGGCGCTGTAATTTAAAAAAATATCATTTTTTTTGTAATTGTAATAATAGATCACTTGAAGCGCGACTTGGGTATCACTTGGGTTATAATTTTTCGGAAATAAAGATACTACTGCTTAGATTTTTTCGAGATTTTTCGAGATATAAAGATTACGTCTACCACTTGTTACTTAGGTTTTTTCGAGGTATAATACTACTACTTTTTTTTTTCAATGTAACAACATATACACTATTATGCGTGTACTTGGCGCCTTTTTTACCTTTTTTTTAAAAAGGTAATTTTGTACAGATATCACGTTTTTTTGTAGTATTACGCATTTTATAAACAGTATGTACAGGGTAAAGCTATTTGGAGTATAATACTACCACTTTGTTTTTTTCGAGGTAACAACATAACAGGGTAACAACATAATACATTTACACTATGCGTGTACTTGGCGCTTTTTTTTACTTTTTTTTTAAAAAAGGTAATTTTGTACGGATATCACGCCTTTTTGTAGTGTTACGCATCATTTAATCTTATAAACAGTATATACAAGGTATGAAGCTAAAAATGTTACGGACTATTATTTCTAAAGAAAACAACAATTTAATATTTTGCTTAGTTTTTTAAAAATAATAATCTGTATCCCTTTTAGTTGTACACCTTGTATATATTTTTCAATTTTAACATAAAACATAATCGCAATATAGCATAATTAATGTTAATAAGTCGTTAACTGTACAATTCTTTATTTATTTTTATTCGCGTGTTTTACTGAATGTTGTTCGCAACTGTATATGTACCGATATCTTCAAGTAGCGATATTTTTGATAATTACAGATGGACACCTGTAACACGTGTCTGAAATTTACCTGATTTTTTAATTTTTTTATTCCCTTCAACTAATCGCAAATTAATTCTATTTGATAAAAGCAATTCTGTTAAATTTCTCATACATAACGCATCGTTTATAATTTTCTATTAATTATAAATATTAAATAGTACGATATATATATATTCGTACTCACATCCTTGAAAATTATTTCGGGAATTCGTGCGAATAACTAGATAAAATTATCTTTTATATTTTGACAGTTGAATAGGAACATATTTGAGTTGGCGAAAAATGATTCTCTGAAACCGCACGTGTGTGTAGATAATTCAGGAGAAAATACATATTCTACATTTCAAAATACATTTGCACACTACGTACCAAAAATATATAATATGATAACGTAGTTTTTGCTATTCAATTAATTGAATTGAGAAATCAATTAATTCAATTAATTGAATCAGAAAAAAAAGATTTAAAAGTATATAACTATGGCAGTCAATAAAGAGACATAGACGCAAATTGAATCATTTATATTTAATTGCCTGCTCATTATAACATAAAGCCAGATATATATAAAAATGTATACAAGATTCAGATGCGGACACGAATAGAAAGGTAATAGAAACTGGGAGGAGGAAGGCAAGAAAATGTGCAGGTTGTGTGAAGAAAGAGAGGAATCCTGGCACCATATACTAAGGGAATGCCCGGAATCAAGAGCAGCCAATCCGAACGAAGAATTTATAATGGCAGAGGACGGAAAAGGAATAGAATGAATGATGAAGTTGTGCAATAAAAGGAAAAAGAGGAAAAAACTGAAAAGACAAGAAATGAGTGTAGAAATTAATATAGAAAAGATGTAGATGTAAAACATAATTTAAGCAAAACACAGAACATGTATCCCGAGAAGGGAATCATTATCCAAATAATATAAAAATATATATCAAATATATGAGACGATATAACTGTGTGCCTATATAGAAAATAAATATAAAGTGCAATACTTAAATGCAATAGAAAGAAATAATTAAACAAGTATCCTTGCATAGGAATATTATGCATAATTTTTACAAAACATATTTAAGATTCGCGCAATTGAGATATATAATAAAATTAATAACGATTCTATAAATCTTAGGTATATGTTAATAATACATGATCTTTTTAATCATGAAACTTACAAACTAACGGAAAAAGATTCGTATCCTAAATACCAATAATTTTTCTAATGTAACAATAATAAATATACATTTCAAACATAAAGAAACGAGTAAGTATTAAAATAACAATTTTAGCCGAATAAATATATTACAATTTCTCTTTACAACTAATTTTGCATGTGAATATCTTAATGGGGACAAAAAAAATGATTTGAAAATATTCTTTATTAATTCTTTTACAGACTGCGAAGAGAGTATTACAAGATACATGTGGTGCAACGATAAAAGTAAAGTTTTATGGAAATGCACCTATCGGATTCTACAAATACAAATATCCTAAGAAGCTTTGCGAGCAAGGAAGTTATGGTGCTAAAATATTTTATTTCTTAGCCAAACATATGGATAGAGATATCAACAATAACGTAAAATACCAGTGGTTGGATTATGAAAAATTAGAAAAAGTATTACCTACTGAAGTACAACAGAGTATTTCACAATTTATGTTTACGTAAAAAATAAAATAATAATATAAAATATTGAACTCATTTTTTAATCTCTTATTATTAATATTGTCTATTATTACCGTAATATTAACATTATAGTTAGAAAAATATTTAAAATAATTGCAAATACAAAATAATAGAATAACGGACAACGAGAGGATCAAACCTTAAATTAGCGACGGTTTGTCTATCTTCGTTCTCTACGCCTAGTGCCTTTGGAAGCGGAGCAGCTCCTCCGGTCATTAAAACTAAGAACATTTTCTTTGCTTTTGCGCTATTCGGAAAATTGACAACCACACCGCCATAAAAGCCAGCTTTTGTAACTTGTGCCGTGATTAATTCAACCTGTTCACCGTTCTCTGGATAGAATTGTAACACTGCTCTTGCGCTTCTTGACAGGCATGCATACAACGTTGAGAAGAAACGATATAAACGTTTTGTAGGATTGTGCGAAGTTTTGCTTGCATAGCACAACCACTGAAGCGCAGAAATACTGACAGCCCCATCAAACGTACCAGCTTTAAATGGTATCAAACGTACCAGCTTAAACCATCTGAAGCGCTCGCCGAATAAAATTATCGGAAACGGCCGTAACGAATTGCGCGCAAGCGATTTTGTCACGAAGCTCACATGGGCACTCGGGGTACGCCAGGCGCGAAAGTTTATCGATTTCGGAGCCGAGTGCGGCCAAATCCTCCCCGAATTTTTGCTTGCGATTCGTGAATGCGACGTAACTATTTTGCGATTGTCGTCCCTCCCCGAAACGCAGCTCAAGCTTTGCTTTGAGCTCAGCAAAATCCAGTCGTTCGACGTCTTTAATCGTCTCCAAAACTGAGCGCGCTTTCCCCCTCAGGCTCGAAGCCAACGCGATTGTTTTGGTAGCGTCATCCCTATTATTCGCCCGCGCGATTAAATTTAATTGCGAGAAATATTCGTGCAATGAGACGGTTCCGTCATACGTGTCGAGTTTCAGCTTGTATCCAAGCTCACTCGCGACCGCGACACTTTCACCC
>NW_020218835.1:0-3960 GCF_003070985.1 Temnothorax curvispinosus | reverse complement strand
TTTAGAGAGTAGTTTAAAAAAAGATGATAAAGTATTTTATAGAAAATACTGACAGAGTAATTGGTTTATTAAAATAAACTGAACATATATTTGTCGATCTGATTATTTATGTCAATCGGTCGGTCAGTCGATCGCAAACAGTTATTGTTACCTATTACATTTATCGAAGTTGTTCGGCACAAAGCTCCTCCTACACCATCCGATTCTAATTCTAACTATGTATGAACTAACGTGACTGTCTTTTTATTTTAAGTTATGACTGTGCACGCTCTGTTACTTTCGGGAATTTATGGGCTTAGAGACCTTTGTGTTACTTACACGGTAACTTTTAGAGATACGGTATTTTTCACATATTTTCACTTATAATTTAGTTACGAGAGGGGAACGGTCAATGACGGCGTTTAGTAAGAAAACAGCCAATTTTTGACGTACTTTATCCTGATTATTCATTGAAATTAAATATAGATACGTGTTATTTTTCATTTTCGCTGATTATAACGTTAACGTGAGCGAATAAAGATTCGCGGAGAGGTTTCGGAGCGCGAACAATCCACGGAGAATCCGCGTTAGCTCTGTTTAGGAAGGTCTTTCCGTGTCGTAATCGATTTGACTCTATTAAACTTGAATATCGACAAAACAACCTATCAAGATCGACCGGAGGGTCGATTCATGACCTTACCAAATAATAAATCTATGTTCGATAGCATTCATGTAACTTTGCGCATAATAAAGAAAGAAAGAAACATTGGCTGGCCCTCCTTTATTTGCACTCGCCGTATTTCTTTCATTGTTTACGTAGGCTATTGATTTTTATGCTACTTTTTCCCCTTTTTGATTTTTATCTTCTTCAAGGCCAGCGATCAGTAAATCTCATGAGATAGACGTGTATAATCTGTACTACGACTCGATCGAATGCTGAGAAACGGAATAATGCATAAGTTTGATTTCAAAATGTAAGCTGATCTTTGGCCATTCTCGAAACACGGAGGAGCAAAACGTACACAATAGCCTTACATTCTATATCGATATTTGCCGTCACGCTCGCAATATTTTATTTTATTTTATTTTATTGATAAATTATTAAACGTATTATGAAATCATCATAGAATCATCATTATAACCATTCAGACGCCTGACGACAAATATCAAAATTGAGGCCTACCGATACTCACAACTTGTCACCTCTCTTTCGTTTCGAGCCTCCCGTATAATGCATAAGTCACGATGCTCGCTATCGAGAGCAATATTTATTTACGTATATATTCGCAAATTTTCGCTCTAGTACGTAGGAGACGATACACGCACTATATACATTTTCATTGATCGCACGTGTCAGAGTCTATTTGTATGTCTAGATTCGAGATACAGAGCTACCGAAATTCTCCATGAGACATTGATCGTTTGGTTGTTTTCGATAAATACAAAGCGTTAATCGAGTGCAGCTGCGCTTTGCTGTTGCTTTATCTTTCATTATTTCATTTTCCCTTCCAGCAGAGTGGAAAGATAGCTTGCACAGCAGTTAATCGGACTGTTAATGTTAAATAAAATTTGAAACGACAAAAGTATGTCGACGTTTTAGATTTGAGTAGAGTAATCAACCTATCCTGCAATTTTTGCAATATTTACAAAAAAAGTACGTAAATGTATAGATTATACTTAAAACAGAATGCTTTTTTTTTCCTTTTTTTTTCTTAATTAATATCCAAATTTCCGTAACATTTTTCTTTTAATTTGCAAGTGTAACTAAAAAAATTTTTAAATGCTTGAGAATTCTAACGATATCGAGTTTATCGTGTTATTTCGACATCGTTGTTTGGAAAATACGGTCATAGTCTAACCTAAACGTTTATCCCATTGCGATAATATAATCCCTTGGTTTCCTCTCCTATAACAGAGAATCGAACTGGTCTTACGAAAGATGAATTCCATGTCGATTATTCATCACACTCCGGCAAATTAATCTTTTAAATTTTAATGTATGCATATTATTTAAATACCTTATCTTCTAATCTAACATAAATATTATTTAAGTTTTGAAAAATTATATTAAATTATGGAAATAACAATTATTGTTTTACCTTGTAGATAATTAGATATAGATATTACTTTTTTCGATCGAAATATTAACGTTATGTTGACATGGACGTCGGACTTCGCTTCTCTAAGTCCCGCATTGCATCCCCCCCATTGCGTCCCGTTCGGGATAACAGTGCACCGCAACGTAGAGGGTAGAAAATGAAATACACAGAGAGCGCCCGACTTATCCCCCGACTTATCCCCCGACTTTGGCTCGATCCCGGAGTATCTCTCTTCTTACGTTGTTCTTTTTGTGTTTTGTTTTAGCACTGGCAAGGCCATGCTTGCCATTAACAAAGGCTTACAGAGGTCAGTATTTTTTTCGTTACTACCGCTACGTTTTCCACTCCTAATTTTTGTTACTTCCGTTGTGTGGCTTTATTCTCTCTCTTTCTCGCTCTATCTCTCTCTCTTTCTCTCTCACTTTCCCTTCGACTCGTTACGAATTCGATATCAAGTATCGCGAAATAATTTTATCTCTAAAACAACCTCGAGAAATCGTTTACAATTTTTAATAGCCATTATACTTGAATTTTTTAAGTGATCTTTGTCTGGTTTTGGATGTTCTTACGCGAACATTTTTTTCAAGATGTAAAATATATTTGTTACCGGATCCTTTTACGTAAGCATAATTTCGTAACGGGGTCCCACTATTTATTCTTTCGCATTTTTCATCACTTTTGCATTTTCCACGTCTTTTCGCTTTGATTTTTATTTGATTCAGTTGTGCAAACACAGTGGTAGATATATTGACGTCACGTTTTCTTGAGTTTCGCAACCAAGCCTCCTTGGTTCCCCGTTCTTCCACGTATTTACATAGTGCAATCTATCCGTCTAATAAACAATTAAACCGCCGCAATATTTGCCACCGTAGTATTTGGAACAATTGCAGCTTATATATATTTTAATATTTTAAAGTTTTGTTGTTCTTATTACGCAATTTGCGTAATAAAAACGGCTTTTTTTCGAAAGAGAAAAGAAACACATAATTACATAGTTTTGCACTGATTTCTCTTTAATGATAACGAAAAGATTGAAATTCACATTACAATATACTGCAATATCTCAGAGAAAACTTTATTTGCAAAAACTCTGGATATAAAATATTTTGAAATGTATTTTACATATTCTTTGCAAACTAAAGTTACAAAAAAATCAACGAAGGCTGCTCCCAAGGATATTTATTCTTGATACGAATACTTTTTTATATGTAGAGAGAAACCAGATGCAGATACTCTCGTGTATATATGTGTACATATGCTTGATGGACAATGAGACGTACTCATGCACATGCAAGCAACGTGATGTTACTCCCTTCATTCCCTCGTCCTTATATAAATTCCATCGTTTACTTTTTTTACCCTCCATACATCTACACATCTACACGTACACGGAATTGAATCACAGGCGATCGTATAGCCACCCGATGCACATGTCTATGCGTACACACGTAAAAAAAAGATACACGACACGTATTACACGTTTACTTTACGCGGTGTAACGTACAACGTACGTGACGAATGCATACGTAATTACTGTGGCCTCGGCATTATACTGAGTACTCACCGAGATGTGCCCTGTTTTAACGCGGCTTGTGACGTCAAGTAGGTACGTAGATACTTTTACAAATGTAAATATCCCCCTCACTTGTGTAAGTGCCCTCGTATGGGACGTGTACCTTCCATTCCTGTACTCTGAAATATTATCTAGCAGAAAAAGAATTTTTTGTCGCACATTTAAGAATTTAACGTTAACGTCTAGTCCGTAGAGAGAGCGCCATCCGAGGAGATTGGCTTGCGTTTCAAGAAACACGTTCTGTACCTATGCGATCCCTCCCGTGCACGTGAATGCATGAATGTTGAAGCAATAATGTACCTTTGTCCA
>NW_020218834.1:0-2012 GCF_003070985.1 Temnothorax curvispinosus | reverse complement strand
TTCTTAAATGTTTTATACAGTTTAGAAAAGTTTCAGTTATTTTAATTAGAATCCAATTTGTACATACCTTAGCGACATGTTTTGACAGTAGTTGAATGATCATCGTTGCTTTTCTCGCGATTTAAAAATACATTTTTTCACTCCTGTCAAATAATTTTTGTTACGTCGCTTTTTTCGAGATACCGATAAATCAGACTTAACGAAGGCGGGGCGGTGTGACGCATGGCTGTGTTTTTCAGTCTACGATAGGCCGATCGTAGACTGTGGGAGAAAAAGATAAGTAAACTTGTAATTACGTCGTTGCTCAAGACCCTCGTTGTAACGTGTCACGGATGGCTTGAGAAAATATGTTTGTCAGGATGTACAGAGTCATCTCGCACGGCCACTCAACGTTGAGTTATAGCTATAACGTCCGCTTACATGTATCCAGGAAGAATTAAGAGATTTCTAAAATTATTACTGCAATTAAACGTCTCTTCTACGAAAGGATCGTCTCGCGAGGATGAAAGAGTAAATGACGTGTATCTCTTCGTCGATTTTTGCAAATCTTGACTGTAATTAATCGACGCTCCATAATTTAAACTGTAATTAAATACACGCAACTGCTTGAGTATGCTATTTCCTTTAAATTGCCCTGCCTGCAGTATTTGCTACTTCTACTACTAATTTCGAATACTTCTGTGTATACTGCTTTGTTCTGTTGTTATTTCTGTTCATTGTGCGATGAGTGACGATTACATAGTTAGACGTCCAAAGTAAACTAGCGATTTTTTATTCAATCGCAACGAGAAACTTCTATTTGCTTGGATGTAATTGATCTTTAACTGTAATCCAAAATAACTCATATTAATTATACATAGTCACATAACATTGATCGTATAATGATCAGTTGTACAAGAAACCTCACAATTTTAATCAAAAATTTTCCCGGCGGAAAATTTACCCAACAAGTCTGTTATTAAAATTACGCAAAATACTCATTATATATACTTATGATGTATGATTTGCGCGACTAAACGTGACAACATTGACAGGCTAAAAGCACTCGAAATTTCAGTTTCGCAACATTATGGACTCGAGGTTTTGTCGTTTATTTCTCGTCATCGATTTCACATGTCTCTCCCGAGACAAGCTCGGAAACACATAAGTCAATCGATACGTGCTACTTATTTTTTATTCTTTTTTTGCCTTCCTATCCAGAAATGAGAGAAAAGAACGTACCTTGCGAATTACGCACGCGAGTGCCGCCGTACTATCTAATTTCATCACGAGGACGCTAACGTGAGGGATTCCATTCCGGTGACTTTTCGCCGGTCATTTAGTTCCACTGTCAATAGCGCGGAGTTCATTTTTAGATTCGTTGTCGACGGCCGCGTCCATATGACAAACTCGTCAGTGACAATAAATAGAACGCGCAAACGAAGTCGCGTCAATGCGCTGAGCGTAACGCCACGTATATTCAGCCATATATAAATACAAATGTTAAAAAAAGATTCGAGTAAAAAGAGGATATGAGTAACTTTGCGTCTTTATGAGTATAGTGTCTGTTATCATTCTTGACCACAAAATTATTACGGAGAATTTTAACGTGGATAATGTCCATTTCTATCAATGCAGATTAATTGTAATCTTAATTAGTTTAACTTACTTTCCATCTTTTTTTAGTTCAAGGAGTTAGAAAAAGATAAAAAGTGAGTAAACAGAGACTAAAATTAATCTAATTTGGTAGAAATGGACATAAGACAGTTAGGATAATAAAAATATTAATTTGTTAGGTATCTAAGTTCTTTATTATAACTATAGCAGTGTTTGATAAATTATTTAATTAATTTTAATTACATCATATGCAATATAAGCATACGTTTCATACGCTGTAGAAAATTTCATTCTTGCGAATTCGTGTAATTTGAATCACAAAATTATATTACCTAACTTAACTCAAGTGACATGTATTTCAAATAAAATTTAAAAACAAAAACTTATACAAAAATAAATTTAACCAAAAACAGGTT
>NW_020218833.1:0-3284 GCF_003070985.1 Temnothorax curvispinosus | reverse complement strand
CCTATAAGAAACACGAACAAGGAATCGGTATTTATTATACATACATATCGAATAAATTAACATCAAGTATCGGATTCAGGTATAAGCAAATAGATTGAAGTGATGAGATATCGATAATGATAAAAATATGATATTTTAATTAGTACGTCATAGAAAAGCGAATCTATTAAGTATCATAGTTCATAATCTTTTTGAAAATAAATTTAATAAATTAAATAGCATGGGACAAAGGAAAAATTGCTAAATTAAGAAGAAATAATACTAATACTTTAGTTAAAAACAAAAGAAAGAATTTAACGTAAATTGCAAAAAAATTTAACAAGAGTCGATGCGTAACTTGAAATTTTCTACGTAATTCTAAAAAGTTAAGAGAAAGAAAAAAATCACCACGAAAATGCGTACACTTTTGGTATTTTAAATAGAAAATGCTTATAATTTTATCTATTCCTATCATGTTCTTTTTTCTTCAAATAGATATTACACTGTTCGTGTATTAATTGAAAATTTGTTCACTTCCTTATATTTTTGTATCCTGATTGTTCGAATGTAAAATTGGTCTTTTGTAAGATAACGCTTATACATAGTTCGACAATTATAGTACTTAATTTATCATATACTAATGGATTTAATTTATATATCGATGTTTTTGCAGCTCTCTCTCTCTCTAAAGTGATTTTATCCACTTTAACAGGAGACATCATAACGAGTGGTCCGCGGGAAATTGCCGAGCACTTTATGGAATATCATCCATCGAGAATCCTAGCCGATAACAGTAGGAATAGACATCATTCACCACGCAAAGATTATATGCAAACAGATTTAAAAATGGAAGATGTGGTCATGTATCTAGAAAGACTCCGTGAACGCGCCGAACGGGCGGCTCCTCCTTCTCGGAGAACTCAAGAAACACAAACTGTACCTGCGGCTTTACTGCCAGTTACATCGAGCTTCCTCTTGCAAGAACTGCCATCCGCCCCTGCGCCCCAACATTTGCAACAGGTATTGTATAATGTAATATAATCATATATAATATAATCAATTGGAATCATATTCCGAGATAATATATTATATAATAAATATAACTGATAATACAAAAAAATAATTCTATTCTATTCTTGAAAAATGACACTCCTAAGAAATTAATACAAGGATTTTGTTAATTTTTCTAAACGTTCAAGAACATTAACAGATTGGTGAAAAGACAAGTATGAAAAGAAAATTTCTTTTTACTTGTCACTTTTATATATACGGATCCTTACAGTTAAAATGTAATCAGTATTTTAAAAAATAACCGGCAGTTATTGATGCCACCAAATACAAATATATACACTGTAAAAAATTTAATGTCTCAGAAAGTCCACTCTAAATTTTGTGTTAAAATAACTTATTCATCGTGTTATTTTTTACATTTACACGGAGAAAATTTTATAGTAAATATTACTATGGTGTCGCACTATAGCTGCGGACCATCGAGGAATTTTAAGTTAAATTACTATGTTTATGGTAAAAATTACGTTATTTTATCGTTTTTAAAACAATAATTATAGTATTTTAACTTGAAATTCCTCGATGGTCCGCAGCTAGTGCGACACCATAGTAATATTTACTATAAAATTTTCTCCGTGTAGAAATGTTATATCGACATTTTTTAGTCAATATAACATTTCTAAATGTAAAAAATAACACGATAAATGAGTTATTTTAACACAAAATTTAGAGTAGACTTTCTGGGACATTAAATTTTTTACTGTGTAATAATAATTAATCTGATACACTAATTATTTTAATTAAAATAAATGTTTTGATTCAAGCTGAACTCTCATCAGTAAATCCAAGAAAACAAGACTTAAAAACGTTATATAAATTGAGAAATTATTTGCAAGAGAATAAGATTGGTTTTATATACAATCAGTCATATGTCGGAGTCGGATGTCGGTCCAATGAGAAAATTTTTTTCTTAAAAACGAATTTTCCTCATTGGACCATCGGCTACGTTCCGACATCCGACTCTGATATACGACTGATTGTAGAACCGGCCTAATAGTCATACATATCATTTCAAAAAAGTTCAAACACTATATTCAGTGATAAATAAGACGTCTTTACAAATGCATACTTTCATTATGTTTTCTTCTTGTTTCTTCAGGCTGCAATGTACTATTTGTACATCATGTAGCCTGATTAAAGCCTCTTTTAAAGCAATGTAAATTATCGCAGAACACAACCACAATGTCTTCTCCTGTTGCGGCATCCACAAGCGGTAAACGTTATACCTGTCCATATTGCCCTTACGGCACGGACAGACGAGATCTTTATACACGACATGAGAACATTCACCGCGAAGACAAACCGTTTCATTGCTACATGTGCTATAAAATGTTTAATCGTGCGGATCACGTGAAGAAACATTTCATGAGGATGCATCGCGATCACGTGTACGATGTATCGAGAATACGAAAACCGGTAGAACCAACCGTTCCTAAGCCGTTGCAACAGGATTCGACGGCACCGCCGGCGACTGTCAACGTGAGCAACCAACAGCAACCGCAACAGCAACACATGAGCAATCAGTTCGGTTTCGCTAGCAATAAGGGCTATCAGCTACAGCCGAACGCTGCGACATCGGGCACTAGTACCGGTACTGGCACCACCGGTATTCATCAAGCGATAATCATGCCTTCACCGACGAGTATCGTGCAATCGGACGCGAATAATTGCAATACAGGCAGGCGAGTGCAAAACGGCGGATGTAATAGTAAGAGTCATCTTAAAGGTGGCTCCAAGAGCACACAGGAACGAAGGTATGTTACATATCCAACTCGAGTTGCTTTCATTACGTGCTTTGATATTTAGTTATTTTCTTATTTTTATTAGTTTATGTAATTTTTTAAATATATGTTTAAATATATCAAATTTGTACGATTTAAAAATCTTCGTGCTTATACGCGAATAAACGAAACGCGATGTTTGGCATAAAGTCCTTTTTCGCGCATTCATAGCATCGTAAGTTGAATTTAGCGAAATTATATTAACGTATTAAAATTGTTGATATCAAGGTACACCTGCGTGTACTGTTCATGGACCGGAGTTGATAATTGGTGTCTGAAGCGTCATTTAAATACTCACACGAAGCCGTTTGCGTGCTCTTTGTGCGAGTACAAAGCAGCACGCGCTGAGCGGCTTGCAACACATGTTCTGAAGGTGCACAATAGAAGGCAATGTTCGAGATGTTCGTTTCTCGGCGATGATGCGAATCAATTGCAATTACATCAAATACATGTTCA
>NW_020218832.1:0-6352 GCF_003070985.1 Temnothorax curvispinosus | reverse complement strand
TTGGCTATGAGAATGAAACAGAGATGGAAAAGCTGAAATCTACGGTACGTGATAAGTTAGGAGAAGAGTATAAAATTATGGAACCAAGGAGGATGCTACCAAAAATAAAAATTATAAACGTTGGTGCAGAGGAAATGAAAGCCGATGAAGAAAACTTAATAGATACAATTATAAAACAGAATAAAATTGATGGAGATAGAAATTGATTTTTTATACGACTAGAACTTTACAGGCGCGCGCTACGCGCGCGTTCTGATTAAATAGAACATTACATAAAAAATAAATAGTAAATAGTTTTTATATAAAGTCCTTTTTTACATTATTTCATAAGTAAAAAAATTTATAATCTCTTATTATTGATGCTTGATTCAATAAAATTTGTCAAGACAATAGTGTGTTATACATACATTAATATATTATTATAGCATTAAAAAAATGAAATTGTTTAAATTTTTTCATAAACGAAAAAAAGGTATTGTATGACGTAAAAACATTATGTTACAATTAAACTATGCAAAAATTGTTCAGGATATTATGGAAAAGTCATTCTACACACGTAAATGAGAAATCAGAAAAAAATTGACAAGAAATTAGTGCTTCTATTATACATACATCTATTATGCTTCTATTATGCAGCTTAATCTTAATGAGACTATACGCAACATACAAAAAAATTCTTTAGATTAGACGGTACTACCAAACTTTTCATTTCAAATCAAGCTGTATACGATTAAAAAAGAGAATATGGAACTTCTTTTACATCCTATATATATATTACAACATACATGTGTGAAGACAAAAGCAGCAATGTTAATTTAGTTGCTATGGAAAGTTTGTTATTGTAAAAGAATATTGATGTGTTACTTGTGTAACCTGTCTTATCAGATTTATTATTATGTCTTCTTACAAGAAACAGAAACAGATTAAAACACGAAAAAATTTGCAAGATCCAGCAGTTATTCCAAATAATTGGAGTGAGCTGCTTGCGAAAGAATTACCGGGTGACATTGAACTATCGGATTCATCTACGTGAGTTAAATAAATAAATTTTTAAATAAATTTTTTAACTATAATATGTATGTATATAAATATATATTCAGATAAAATAATTATTTACCTTTAAATAAAAAAAGTGAAAGAACAGGAACAGGAACAAGAAACAGGGATAAATCTTTGTAACAAGAACAGGGTTTTAATGACGGGTTTTTTTGTAGTATTTATAAAAAGAAAGAATTATGATTAAAATACATACATATAAATATATAAATAAATTTGTCTAGATAAGTTTTAAAATTTTGAAAACGGCTCCAACTGATAGACAAACAAACGGAAAGACAGAAAGACAATAAAATGATGAGATAGAAAGGAAATAAAACAGAGAGGCGAAGAAATGGAAAAACAAAATTCTTTTTAAGTATTTTGATATTTATAAGATACATACCTTTTTTCTTTGTCACTCTTGCTCCTTCTTTTCTTCTTTATCTTTTCTTTCTTCTTTCTCCTTCCTCTTTCTCTCTCTCTCTCTCTCTCTCTCTCTCTCTCTCTCTTCTTGATCAATTGATTGCAGAAAAACTGTATATTCTTCTTTATCTTGTTTCTTTATCTTTTCTTTCTTCTCTCGCTCCCCTTTCTGTCCTTAGAAAAATCTTCTCTCTGAGTATGCTAACCCTCTTTTACGTAACTGTCAAATGTCAAAATATCACCGCTCACGACAGCCACAAATTGAAGTGACTTGTATCAAAATCAAGATCGAGTTTCGAGACAACCAATCAGCATCGCGGAAAAGAGGCAACAATAAACTATCCATGCCTTTTTTAGAAAGGGAATAGTAAAGAAAATTGTCAAAGAGAGAAGAAATAGCAATAATAATATGAGACTCAAAGAAGAAGGAAATGAAGAGGGTTCGATAATATTAGAAGCAGATGAAATGACTCAGAGGATGATGCTTGAAAGAGAGATGGTAAACCTTGGATGGCGTAAATGCCGCGTATTTAAATACTTAAGTGTCAAAAGGTGCTTCAAGTGCTGGGGCTACTACCACGTTGCAAAAAAACTGTACAAGGCAGGTCGCATGTCACATATGTGCAGGAAATCATAAAGATAGTGAATGCACTGCAACAAAGAAAAAGTGTGTTAACTGTATGCACAAAAATAAGACATACAATCTGAAGATGAATGACGAGCATGATGCATTACATGCAGAATGCCCAATATTCAAGAAGGCGTTGGAGAAGGAGGAAAGGAGAACTGGCTGAGACGTGGTGTAGCAATCATGGACAGAAACGGAACTAATATTATATACAACTGCACAGAGTCTGGATGCACATAAAAAAGAAATTCAGCATCAGGTTGTGGAAAAAAGGAAACCTGTTTTATTGGCATTAACAGAGACCAGATTGATACCGGAAATGGAAGATAGCGAGATGAATATACCGGGATACTTCATAGTTAGGTGTGATGCGGAAAACAGGCATACGGGAGGAGTTGCTTGTGAGAAATGACATAAAATATGATATAGTACTAGTGAGAAAGTTGGTTTCGAACTGTTGGTGTGTAGCTATAGAAATACGGCAACAATGGTATAAAGGTATAATAGTAGTTGTTTATCACTCACCGAGTGCAGCCGATGGTGACTTTATAAGGTTTATAGAGGATGCGATAGAGGAAGTAGCGATTAATGGGTACTGTATAGTGATTGGGGATTTCAATATAGATGTAAGGTCAGATTCGTTTTATGCGAGGAAATTAATAATGACAATGCTAGGATTAGGATTCAAACAGTATAGTATGTCGAGAGCCTGACGAGAATTACTAAGGATAGTCAAACAACAATAGATTTGATCTTTGCTAATAACAAAATAAATGTACAAGTAGATCATAAACCTAAGATAACAGATCATGCGTGGTTGAAAGTTGACCTTGGTATTAATAAAGCTGGGGTCAAATATAGAGAATTTATTAGTAAGGACTATAGTAAATTGTGCGTTGATGAATTTATCAAGCTATTGATTGGAGAGAAATAGTAAACAAAAGCAGGATTTAGATATGAGTGTGAGAGCGGATGTAAGTGTGAAAGCGGACAAATTTGTTGAGAGGATGGTGGATGCACTGGATATGGTAGCGCCTAAGAAAAAGTGCAAAATTCCGGGAGTTTGCGAAGGGAAAAAGTGGTAAACAGAAGAGATAAGAATAGCCGCAGATAATAGAGATGAAGCGTACAATAGGGCAGTAAGCACAGATGGAGAACAGGACTGGAGGCAATTCAAGATGGAAAGAAATGCGGTGGTTAAACTCATTAAGACAAAAAAGGAGGAGCATTATGAAAATATGATAGACAGATAAGAAGGATCCTATAAAAATGTGGAAAACTCTAAAAGAAATGATAAAAGGAGTGAAAGCAAGCGAAAATGAAAATAAAGCAGATAATATAGATTTCGAGATACTGGAAAATGTGGAGGAGTGCAATACGGCAGATAAATTTAACTTATACTATGTACAGAGTATAAATAATATAATTGAACTGTAAGAATAAAGGCCAACAATCGAGCATAGACGTGGATGTCAAATTAAAGTTCGTTTATTAAACATAAGTATGTGTAGAACGGGACGTTTCGACCGCACAGGGTCTTCTTCAGCCGATACAAATTAAAAAATTACATAGAGTCGCGCAATAATCAGTAAACCCATAAACGGTAAAAGGAAACAAATTCGATGGAAATAACAAAGTCATCCGGAGTCACATCTTACATGAGAGCATTCTAATGGTAAATTATAAAATTGTATATATGTATATATATTTCTATAAAGTCAATTGTGCAATGTAAAATTGTATATACGTAAATTCGCAAGTCAGTAGTCCGAGGTAAATCCATGATTATTCTTCGTTGATTGGCGAAAACGAACCAAGTCAGTTGTTAAAAGGCGTTTAATCTTAAGTCCGTCAACGGTGTGGTCAAGTTTAAACTACGTTCTGAAATTTGATGTTTCAATAATGGGAGGACGCTTATGTGGTTTAAAAATTCTCCATATAGACTTACAAATTACAGAATGATGTCGTGGCCCGATGTTTCGCGCTCTCACGGTCGATGTTTTCTCCTTTCTGTCTCAAGTACTAATGGCAAGCACGCTCCGTAGGATAACAACAAGGTTAGTCTTTGAAATAATAAATAGTTAGATGTCGGTGAGTTCGCTGAGAATACTGTAATATGACTCATCCAGATACTCTGTGCCCTTGTTCAAATTAATGCCTTTCTTTTGTTCTTTGATATGTAACATTTCCGAGATGAGTCTTTTATAATAGTTAGGTTCCGTATCCATTATTTTAACGTTATCCCAATCGAAGGAATGGTTAAATTCCTTAATATGTTCGGAAATGACCGAGTGTCTGGATGGGTCCATTTTTATGTTATTTTTATGTTCGCTCATTCTAGTTTTTAATTGCCGCTTTGTCTGTCCTATATAGGAGGCCTCGCAATCCTTACATGCAATCTTATAAACAACGTTACTATTGATGGCTAGTGAGTTCTTGTCCTTTTGTGCTTTAATTATGCTATTCATTTTGTTAAGGCATCTATAGCCTATTATGTGTTCCCTTCTATTGAATAGTAATGTTGCTTTTTCAGATATGTTATTGACGAACGGAATTATTATAAATTTTCTATCATCGCTCAAATCTATTGTATTGTTTCCATTGTTTTTAAGTTTTCCATTAAACAATTTGTCAAGCCTGATGTTTATTTTATCAAAAATTAGTTTTAAGGGATAACTGTTGTCTAATAATATTTCGATGATCATTTCTAAATTTTTCTTGTGAAATATAGGGTGAGATAAAAGAATTGCTCTGTCCACTAAACTGTAGATAGTGCCGATTTTGTGGCACACAGGATGGTTTGAGAAATATGATAAATATCTACTCGAGTTTTCTTGTGAAACCAATCAATTTGTATGGCGTTATCCACTACTTGCAGCGACAGATAAACGAACTTTAATTTGACATCCACGTCTATGCTCGATTGTTAGCCTTTATTCTTACAGTTTATTTTGACACACGAGCGTTTACTTTATTTTATCTAATATAATTGGATCTATACAGTGGAAAAAGGATTATACAGATAGCGATGAAAATATATATAACATAGAAAGTAAGGAAGTAATGGAGGGCTTTGAGATAGTATAGAGATAATTAGTATGAAGAAGTTAGAGCAAATTGTTATGGGATTATTGAATAAGAAAGGAACAGATGAAGGGATAACCAGTGAGGTGTTGAAGGTAGCTTTTCTGGTAATAAAGGAAGAGTTGTTGGAGTTGATCAATTGCTCACTGAAAAGCGGGCGGTGTCCCGATAGATGGAAGACATCAACTGTGATACCGATTCCAAAGATAGCAAAACCAAAGAAGGCAAGTGAGTACAGGCCGATCAATGTGCTACCGATTTATGAAAAGGTATTAGAGTTAGTGGTAAAAGAACAATTAGAATTATTTTTGGAGAATAACAATATTTTAACAGAGCATCAACCTGGATTTAGAAAACATCACTCGTGTGAAACGGCGCTACAAGTGGTTATGGATGAGTGGAAATTAATAGTCAGCGAAAAAAAAATGGTAGGAGTAACTTTTATGGACCTTAAGCGAGCGTTTGAGACTGTAGATAGAGAAAGACTGCTTGAAAAATTATACCAGTACGGAATTAGAGGAACTGTGTTACAATGGCTACGATCGTATTTAAGCAATAGAACGCAAAAGATTAAGTTTAAGGGTAAATGGTCTAAGCTCATTAAAACTATATTAGGAGTTCCACAGGGATCGGTGTTGGGGCCTTTATTGTTTATCATTTACATAAATGATATAGTGAAAACTGGTTTAAGGGTAGGTAATGTAAAAATATTTCCGGATGATACGTTGTTGTATGTGATAGGAGAAAGCTGTGCAGAGTTGGAAAGAAAAATGAATAGGCTGTTTAAAATAGTAGAAGAATGGATGTGTAGAAATAAATTAAAATTGAATGCGAGTAAAACAAAAATGATGATAGTTCGGAGTATAAGGAAAGAGATGAAAGGAAGGGTTATATTAAAGTGTAATGATGGATCAGTAATAGAATGCGTGGAAATAATGAAGTATTTGGGCTTCATTATCGATGATACACTGCGGTTGGAGGACCACTGTGACTATATGTTAAAAAAGATAGGGAAAAAGATAAGTTTTTTAAATAGAATAGGTAAGGATATATCGATATATTCCAGATGTCTTGTATATAAATCAATTATAGCACCTCACTTTGAGTACTGTGCAACGCTATTAATTGGGACGGGTGAAACATTACTGAATAGGCTACAAGTTGCGCAAAATCGGGCTA
>NW_020218831.1:0-1384 GCF_003070985.1 Temnothorax curvispinosus | reverse complement strand
TAACTATTTCTTTTGGAAAAATAAATAAATAAAAGTTACTATACATATGAAATATTTACTATAAAATGAAAAATACATATTATATGTGTAGGTTTAAAATTGTGCGAACCTCATCTGCAATGGTTAAAATATAATCAGGAACCATGGACCGATGTTGTTGAACATTGGGAGGCAAATCGACTTGCTAGAATAATGGATATGACTACACACAAGGATGGAAATGTTCATCTCATTTTTACGAAATGGCCAATTTTAAAACATCCGCAGGGTTACAAATTGGTGAATATTTTAACAGCAGCAGTTTTATTTTGAAAAGTTCGTAGAACCCATGTGACTGATCATTTTTAACAATTTTTACAGATTGAATCTGATTATACTGCACAATTCGGAAACATACTTTCTATATACAATGAATGGCCAGAGTTTTCACGAAAAATACATGCTCTCATGAAAATTGAAATTAAAGATAAAGTATATGAGGAACAATTGAACCAAATAAATGAAAACACATCAGAAGGTAACACGTAAAATTAACATTTTCTATTATTATTTAACTAGCATGCCCCGCCGCGCCGGGCTCCGCCCCGGAGAACATGTGTATTAAGACACGCAAATAGTCTCTCTCTCTCTCTCTCTCTCTCTCTCTCTCTCTCTCTCTCTCTCTCCCCCTCTCTCCCTCCCTCTCTCCCTCCCTCCCTCCTTCTCCCCTCTCCCCCTCTCTCCCTCTCTCCATTTTTAATATGTGAATTTATCAACTTATTTATTCTCTACTCAAAAAGAATAAATACCGGGTCAAAAAATAACACCACAGGAAGATTTGATCAATTTATTTTCCGAAAACGACTTTCGATACTGATTAATTGATTAACATTTAACATGTGAATTTAACAACTTATTTTAGTCTCGAAAATTCTACCCCTGTTTTATTTAATATGTAAATTTAACAACTTATTTATTCTCTATTCAAAAAGAATAAATACCGAGTCAAAAAATAACACCACAGAAGATTCGATCAATTATTTTCTGAAAGCGACTTTCGATATTGATTAATTGATTAATATTTAACATGTGAATTTAACAACTTATTTAGTCTCGAAACTTCTACCCCTGTTTTATGTAAAATTCTTTACTATTATAATAAAAAAACAGTTTGTAGCCTTTTTTTATTTGCTATGATCTCGGTAACAAAAAATTATACACTTTATAGTTCTCCCTGGAAAATTCTACCCCTATTTCATATACTTCTAGTTAAAATTCGGTCAATTATTTCTCGAAAAATTAGAAAAATTAAAAAAACCGGTTTCCAGAAAATCGGTAATAAAACTATACACTCTACCTCTACATTCCCCGGGAAATTCTACCCCTATTTCATATACTTTTAATA
>NW_020218830.1:0-7118 GCF_003070985.1 Temnothorax curvispinosus | reverse complement strand
TTTTACTCAAAATCTCGTTAAAATGCTAGACTGGTGAATACACTCAGAATTTCAGCAAAGAATATCTTCGCTTCTTCCCGCTTGAACCCTCAGTACGCGCTTCTTAAACTCGAATATAAATTCCTCAAGTATTTGAGAAGTTTCGAAATAAAAGTCATCGAAGTCGTAGACGTATCAGCATCCTCAGATTGTTCAATGACATAATAACTTAGATAATTAATGTGAATTAACTAATAATACAATGTTTATGTATTATTTCTTAAGATTAATTTGTTCAAGTAATTATAATAATTTATATTATATGTAAATTATGTAAAAATTATGTCTTTTCTAGATAATTAAATATATCGATAACCGTCTTGTTGTTGTCAAGATTTTACTAAAAAATATTAGTTATAATAAAGTTACTTTATATTTCTCCTTCCCTCTTTTTTTTCACGTAATTTCATCAATTTATTGGCGTTTTAAAAATATCAAATTTAAACGATACTCGACATCCTTTTAAATTTCGATATATTTGCGGTTGTTGTTAATAATTACGTTTTTCTTTTTCCATGCAGACGTATTACAAAATGACTGGTCTCTAATCCGTGAATAAAAAATACGCCGAAAAATTAATCTTTTTTGTTTTTTATTTTACTTTTACACGCCACGTCTAACACACGCAATACTAAATCTTGATAAAATACAAGCAAAAGAATCTTATTGTTGCCCCACGTTTCCTAATTACGGATCAAATAGGAACTTGCTTGAAAACGTAGGAAAGTTTACTGGCACGTCACACTTTTTTTACGCTAGAAAACGAAGCTTATATATATGTGCATACAATAATACGTAACGAAGTATCGCAAGCGTATTTATAAATATGCATGGTATGACTTGCATTATATACACTTGCATTATATAATTGCTATGAACCGTGTTAGTCATTGTGCAAAGGTTTTTGAAAAACAAGTATTCTTGGTTCCATGCGTAGAAAGTAACAAAATTATCTCTGCGTACAACATGTGATATATAAACAAAAATAGAATAGAATCTCCGTTTTACTCTTTCTAAATTTTCATTTATCGTTCACTTCATTTAAATCATCGAATCATTGTTCGTTAATTGATCCGTTTTCCGTTTTCCTTTTTATGATTCAAGCAATATTAGTAACAAAAGACTAAACAATGGTCCAAGCTCATCAAAGACATTCCTCTTTTACCTATATATTATACTTGTATAAATTTAACAGTAGTATAAGCACATATATATTATCCGCATTTCTCTGCTTGATTCTTCTTCACTGTATAATAATAGCAAATCCCTAAATATGTTATAAAACTTTACCCTACGTATTTTTTACAAATATCTAATCACTTCAAAGTGTCTCGCGAATTCATCAGGTATTCAACGTATACCATTCGTCAGGATGATCGGACGCGAGCGTTCTCTCTTCACTTCTTTGTCCTATTTTCGACGTATATAGTTGAAGTCACTCCATTGAGTTCATCTTGGATTTGCTGAAGAGTCTTGCCTTTTGTTTCGGGCAACACCGATACCATGAAAAAGATACTAATGATGCAGAAAACTCCAAATATCCAGAAGATCATGTACTTAAACGCTTCTTCAAGATTGATGGAGAACTTGGTCATGATAAAGCTCAAAACTTTGCTAAGAAAAACAGTCATAGTAGAAACTTTAGCTTTGATGTTCGAAACGAACATCTCACCCATCAAAGCCCACGGAATCGGACCCCAGCCTACGCTGTACATGGCAATGTAGACGATAAGCGCGACCATCGGCAACCAGGATATCTGCTCTATCACGTCATCCGCATGCTGTACCTCCTTCAGATAGAAATACAAACCCAAAACACACTGCAAAATAAATTACACGACGATGCTCGCAAAGTCCGAGCTTCTATTTAATCAAATTCAAATAAAGAATCTGATAAAAGTAAAAATTTTTCTTAATAATATTAAGTAGTATCTGATCTAAAATTTAATAGCATTACGTGTTTATTAATTAAACGCGATTTTAAAGATAATCGCACAGCTTGAAATAAAATGTATCTTTATAATTTTTAATAATATTAATATAAATTCCTTAAAGTGTCTTTAAAAACCACAACGCATGTCCACTCTAACAAACTGCTCATGTTCATCATTTTCTGTCGCAAGGCGAAATTGTAACCCGTTCCGGGAAACAGCAAACAAACGCAACGAGAAACTACATTTTGCGTTTATCGCTTCATGAATATACTAATTTTGAATACACTTGTCATGCAAATTTCTGAATGTATCTGCTTTTTATCAAAAGAGCAGTACAAACTTTCTAAACGTTTCAATGTTCACGATATACGTGGGTAGTCTGAAAAATTTTGAGCCTCAAACAGTATTTTTTTCAGACTACCCTCGTATTTATAAATACTAGTTCATAATATAATCTTAATATTTTTCTGTAATATATACCTATATATTTTTCCTAAATTAAATACTATTAATTCTTGTACCTCTATTTGACGCAATTATTATTATTATTGACGCTATTATTATTAATTTCTGCTATTAATTATCTTTCTCAGTGAGCCAGTATAATTATTAAAAACAAAAGAAGACTTGCGGAGATTCTCTTCAATTAAAATTCTAATTTCGCATTCGTGGACCGTCGTCATTGCGTGGAACTATCACTACAGCGGTGAGACTATCTCACTATTTTCTCTTGATGTCGTTGCACGCGCGATAATACGTGATTGTCGAGTTACTCTGCTTCATTCTTCTCCGCAGTAAATAATATCAAATCTCTAGATATGTTATAAAACTTTATGCCACGTATTTTTTATAAATATACAATTTCTTTTTAAGTGTTTCGCAAATTCATCAGGTGTTTAGCGTACACCATTCGTCAGGATAATCGGACGCGAATGTTTCCTATTCACGTCTTCGTTCCTTTCTCGACATTTATAGTCACTCCATTGAGTTCGTCCTGAATTTGTTGAAGTGTCTTGCCTTTCGTTTCGGGCAAGAACAATACCGTGAAAAAGATACTAAGGAAGCAGAATCCTGCGAACATCCAAAAGGTCGCATACATGCCATGGAATGCCTTATCGAGATTGCTAGAGAACTTGGTGGTGACAAAGGCCAAAAACCAGCAGACGAAAACCGTTATACTGGAAGCATTAGCCTTTACGTTCGAGGCGAACATCTCGCCCGTCATTGCCCATGGAATTGCACCCCAGCCTACGCTGAATGTGATAATGAAGATGATGAGTGAGACCACCGGCAACCAGGATATCTGCTTTACCACGTCGTCCGCGTGCTGTACTTCCTTCAGGTAGAAATATAAGCCCAGGGCAAACTACAAAATAAATGCCTGCTTACACGACAAACTCGTAATAAACACTGTTAAATTCATAGGGTTAAATTGAACTCAATTTTGAGTAATTTTTAACTATTCCATAGGTCGCCACTGCTCCTACTCAATATGTAGTTAATTTAATTAAAACAATGTTAATTTGACTAAACCAATGGAGTTGAAATAATCCTATTTTGTTTCAAATTAATAAATTTTGACGCACATGGTAGTTAAAAATAACAAAATAAATGTAACTCATGGTATTGGTTTAAATTTCATCCTCCAACCTTTAACAGCTTAGTGAAAGACTTTTGCACTTAAAATCAAAATTTGCATAACAAGAAATTCAGTGTATTCTCACAATTGTTAAAATCATTAAACTCCCAGAGTATACAAAGATATCTTCCAAAGTACCTAATAACAACAAAAAAAACACTTCGGGTTTCAAAAGATCCTAAACGAAAGAATTTTTTCAACTCGTTTCTGCGTGTGTTATCGTCGCGCGTCTGCCTACTGTCGCGCACAAATTATGTAATCGTTCACGGTCCGATGTATTCCATCGCATTCAATCGGAAAACGTAATAATGACCCGTACGTATAATTATGCTCTACCTTCCTCGTCTCGCATTGCAATGTACATCCGCGTGATTCGCTGTTATTACATTTCCTACATCAGGCAGACATTATCGAAGACGAGGACTTTACCGTGTCGCGCGTTTATCTTTATCCGATTTACAGAGAAAATCGTGACTCGATCCTCTTTGTCAGGTAATTAAGTCGTTTGCGTCGAGAATGATTTCCTCGAAGGTGAGATAAGTGATAAAATAAGGAGTCATTAAATGCCGTAATTTGCGGCATTAGTAGCAAGTGTAATTATGAGTGCCGATCGTAAACGCACGACCAGAAAATGCATTTAACGATCAGCATGCTATCAGTGAATATGAGAATTAATCGGCACGCGAAAATTCACGCTAAATATGTACAAGTTATTGTCAAAAAAATATTTATAGAATATAACTAGTAGAGTCAGTATTAGATTAATATACATTACAAAATTTAATTCTTCTCTAATTTATCTCATTAACGCCACGATTACGATGCTTGCAAAATAAGCTTCTGTTTAATCAAATTTAAATAAAGAATTTAATAAAAATTACAATTTTTTATAGTAATATTAAATATCTAATCTAAAATTTAATTAAAATTTGATAATCAATTTGCTGTTTATCAAACAAAAAAATAGTACGAGAACATTACAAAAGCTTCAATGCAAGACATATTAAACACTAAGTCACATAGATATTAATTCGTTTCAAACTATCATGCTTTAAAACTAAGTGTACATTGTATAATTAGTATATTATTAACTTTATCGGTTATGCAATGTTTTATAAATAATTGCAACTAGTTTCTTAGAAATATAAGGCTCGACATGATGGAACAAGCGTATACTTTCTATAGTAATATATTTCTAATATTTCTTTATATACGATATTCTCTCTTGTATATTTCTTCTAAATATCTAAATTGAATACTACCATGGCAGTTGTTGTGCCTATATTTAAAGTAAAACTTTAAATATAATTGATTTCTACTGATAATTATCTTTGTCAATGAGGCAATATGTACGCAGTATCAATAACAAAATAAGATATAATATAACGAGGTTCTCATAATTAAGTTAAATTACATCCCAGATTAAAATCAAATCAATTTATTCTTATTTTCATGAGTATAATTATTCTAATTCATTGTTGATCAATTTCAAATCTAAAAACAGAAGCAATTACTCACCAAACTGATTGTCTCTCCAATGCCGGAGAAAACGAGAAGTATCTTTCTACCTGACCTATCAACAACCACGGGTGTCACTATTGACGCTAACACCTGCACGACTCCAATGACAATCGGCGCTATCTCCATTGGGACGAGACCTCCAGCAGCTATAAAGATATTTTGCATGTAGTACTGCACCACGGTGATACCGGTAAATTGCTGGAAGGAAACCATGAGACATGTGTAGACCAACGCCTTGAAGTTCGCTTTCACTTTGAACAGTTCCAAGATACTGGCTTGATTCTTGAAAGCCTCGTCAAGTATCACCTGAAAAATCGAAAGCGAAACGAATTTATTAAGCAATAAATATAAAAAATGGAGTGCGTAACAATTTGCCTAAAATATTCTGAAATAAATAGGATAATAAAACGACCAAATTATTATTAAAAAATAAACTTTTAATTAACACTGAAGCAAATTTGCTGTCCATTTATAGTCGGGTCTTGTAATTCCTCAAAATTGTATTCAATGTTAATTTCTTTTGCAATAATATTTTATTTTGTGACTGTTCCAACGCTGAAGCAATAGCTATTTTTTCTCGTGTAATATATAGTTGCGTGCAACCTGCAGTTCTGCGAGACTTTGCACGTCAATTATAACTATCCCTCATTGTTGTTTAAGATCAACTAGGAACGGCCTTAGCCGCGACCTCGTTTGTCTAACGTGATCTGACGGACAATATGTACTCGGATGTGATTATCAACGATCGAGTACATGTTCGTAAGAGTGCAGTCGCTCGAGATATCAACGATACTATAAACAGACACGTTGCAATTAGAAATTTATTAGAATAGTTTATATCGATCATATATTTTCCGGACAGAGTTTTTCAGAAAACTAAATATTCCAACAACTAGAATTTCTTAACAAAGATGACCCAAAGAGAGGGTCGAAACGTACGCGAGTCTTTATATATTTAATTGTAATGATAGAGATTGTGCAAGAACAAATGCGCTTGACTCTTATTGCCAAACTACAAAATATATTTATTCTTAACAAAGAATTTGTAGAAGTTCAACTAAGAGTTGAATTATGTTTCTTTACTACTAAGAATTTTAAAATTTTGGGATTTTTTTAGAGCAGAGGTTTTATAAGAAAAAAATATAGTTATTAATTATTACTTTGCTGACTTACCTGTATTTCATCGGCCTCCTTCTCGACAGCTGCTTCGGGTTTACTTCGGAGCTTCGCTAGAGATACGATTGCCTCATCTCTGTGGCCTTGACTGAGGAGGTAGTACGGAGATTCCGGCATCATTATGAAGCAGACGAAAAAGATCACCGGCAGGATGGCACATAGGATCCACAAGACCACGTAGCTAACGAATGGCCCAATAGAATAGGAATATAGGATACCGATCGATTCAAAGAGCGGGAGAAAAGAGCCTAACGCTCCCCTGATAGGCGTCTGAAAAGATATAACAATCGTTATATATCAACTGTTAGTTCGTTATTATATAACGAACAATATAATTATTTTAATATTTCTTAACAAACAAAGACTTGAAATAGTATCATTATTTATTCCAGTTATTTTCGTGGATCCTACGAAACAAGATAAATCTTTCTTAAATCGTTTGAAAACCCAGCAAAAAATATTTATGAACAAATTGATTAGACGATACAATAATTTATATACATTAAATTAAGTACCAAATAAAGGACATATTTTACACAAAAAGAAACAAAAAAACACGATACCTTAAATACTATGCGTAAAAATGTTTGTACACTCATTCAAAATACCTCAGCGATTTCCCCACAATACATAGGAAGGATTGTAAACGTGATAGCTATATTCAATCCAAATATAAATCTAGCGACATAAAGCTGTGCGATGTGATGTGCAGTGGCGACGAGTGTCCACCCAATTATAAACGGCACCATAGAAGATAGCAATGTTCGTTTACGGCCCCATCTATAGAAACAGAAAAAAATCAACTTTTC
>NW_020218829.1:0-8728 GCF_003070985.1 Temnothorax curvispinosus | reverse complement strand
CTCCCTCTCCCTCTCCCTCTCCCTCTCCCTCTCCCTCTCCCTCTCTCTCTCTCTCTCTCTCTCTCTCTCTCTATGATAGAAACCGCGATTTGGTGTCGTGTCCTGGCCCATTCGAGAAGTTAATTGTTGGTGATGGTGATAAAGTAGCTGATATAAATAAAGCAGTGGCAGCAGCAGAAAGAGCAACGGCACCTGCAAAAATGAGTCCGGCGCCGAGCAGCGGGAATAAAGTAGCAGTCGCGAGTGATATTGATAGAAAAATAGATTGGCTTGTAAAAACAGTGAAAGAATTAAAAGATGAGGCAGCATGTAAAAAGGAGATCAAGTCAATGATAAAAGAAATAGTCCGTGAGGAGATGGGAGGCATTAAACAGGAAATAGAAGAATTGAGAAAAATGTTGACGCAAGGGGCATATGGATCGTCAGGTGGAGGGACAAGAAAATATAGCGATGTGATTAAAGAAAGGAAGGAAGAAAATATCTTGATTATAAAACCAAAAGTACAACAAGAGAGTGAAATTACGAAGAAAACAATTAAAGATAAAATTGATATAACCAAAATGGAAATAGGAATTACCAAATTAAGAAAGGGAGGTAAAGGGACAGTGATCTTAGGATGTGAGTCGAAAGAAGAGAAGGATAAGCTAAAGGCGACGGTACAAGCGACAATGGGCGAGGAGGTCAAAGTCTCTGAGCCACAGAAGAGGAAACCAAAGATTAAAATAATTAATGTTGGTGGAGAAGAAATGAAAATGGAGGATGATGAACTGATAGATACAATCAAGAAGCAGAACAGAATTGGCGAAGAATCCTGTATGCACCTAGTGAAGAAAATATTAAGAGGAAAAAGTAAGGATACTGAGCAAGGATCCGTAATAATTGAAGTAGATGAAAGCACTCATAATTCACTAATAAACAGAGGAAAAATAAATTTAGGATGGCGAAAGTGTCCTATATTTAATTATATTAGTGTTAGAAGATGTTTTAAATGCTGGGGCTATTACCATATTGCCAAGAATTGCACGAGACAAGAAACATGCTATAAATGTGCAGGAAATCATAAGGCGAATGAATGTACGACGGCAAAGAAGAGGTGTGTAAACTGTACTTATAAAAATCAGACGTACAACTTGAAGATAAATGTTGAACACGAGGCGCTAGATTCGGAATGTCCGACTTTTAAGAAAGTATTGGAGGAAGAGAAAAAAGAGCCGGCTGGGAAGATGCAAAATAGCAACCACAGGGAGAAGCGGAATTACTCTGGTATACGAATGCACAAAGCTTCTTGGCGCATAAGGACGAAATTCAACATCAGATTATGAAGAGGGTGAATCCTGTGATTCTAGCGTTATCCGAGACTAGATTGACTGTAGAAATTGAGGATAGTGAGGTCAATGTACCGGGGTATAGTATAGTTAGATGTGATGCTGAAAATAGAAACACAGGAGGAGTACTGCTATATGTTAGGGATGATATTAAATTTAAAATAGTTGATAAGAAAAAGATAGTGTCAAATTGTTGGTGCGTGGTGGTAGAAATAAGAGAGAATTTGTATAAAAGTATGATAGCAGTAGTGTATCATTCGCCGAGTGCGTCAAATGGCGATTTCGTGAGATTTTTGGAAGATACGGTTGAAGATTTAATAATAAAGTATGACTGTATAGTGATAGGAGACTTTAATATAGATGTAATGGTAGATTCATTTTACACAAAGAAATTATTTAACGGTAATGCAAAACCTAGGGATGAGGCAATACGTTGATAGTCCAACGAGAGTTACAAAAGATAGTCGAACGATGATAGATTTAATTTTTTCGAATAAAGAAATAAAGGTACAAGTGAATGAGAAACCTAAAATCACGGACCATACATGGCTAAAAGTAGAATTTAATATAAATGAAAATAGAAATAAATATAAAGAATTTAGAGGCAGGGACTATAGTAAATTTAATGTAGATGAATTTCTTAGAATAATGGAAGAAAGAACTGAGCAAGGTCAAGGGCTAGATATAAGCATAAGGGCGGAGAGATTTGTCAATAGTATAGTAAGTGTATTGGATACTGTAGCACCTAAGAAAAAGTTTAAGATTCCGAAAATATGGGAAGGGAAAATGTGGTATTCAGATGAAATTAGAATGGCAGCAGATAGAAGGGATGAGGCTCACAGTAGAGCAATAAGCTCAGGTAAAGAACAGGACTGGGAATTTTTCAAAAATGAAAGAAATGCAGTAGTTAAACTTATCAGGGCAAAAAAGAAAGAATATTATGAGAATATGATAGATAATAATAGGAGTGATCCCACAAAAATGTGGAAAACTTTAAAAGAATTAATTAAAGGTGAGCAAAGGGGTTCAGAGAACATCGATAATGTAGATTTTGAAATATTAGGAGACATAGAAGGATGCAATATAGCTGATAAATTTAATATATATTATGTAAAAAGTATTAGCAACATTGTGCAATCTATTAGTAATAAGGGGAGAGAAGGCACGGGTAGGAGACCTATTTTTGTAATTGAGAATAAGGGAATTATGGAAAATTTTGAGCCAATTAGTGCAAGTGATTTGGAACAAATCGTTAGGGAACTACCACGAAAGAACGGAACAGAGGAAGGGATAAATAGTGATATACTGAAAATGGTGCTACCTGTGATAAAAGTTGAGTTTGTAGGGGTAATAAATGATTCGCTTAGGACAGGTAAATTTCCAGAAGGATGGAAAACATTCACGATAATACCGATACCAAAGGTAAACAAACCAAAAAAAGCGAGCGAGTATAGACCAATTAATATGTTACCGATATATGAAAAAGTATTAGAGTTAGTTGTAAAAAAACAGTTGGAAAAATTTCTAGATGACAATGAAATAATAACCGAATACCAATCGGGATTTAGGAAACAGCAGTCGTGTGAGACAGCAGTTCAAAGTTTTATCGAAGAATGGAAGTTGATAATTGAGGAGAAAAAAATGGTGGGGGTGTTATTCCTGGATCTCAGGAGAGCGTTTGAGACAATAGATAGGGTAAGATTAGTGGAAAAATTATATCAGTATGGAATAAGAGGAGTGGTACTGGAATGGATAAGATCGTATTTAAGTAATAGAAAGCAGCAAGTTAGATTCAATGATATGTGTTCTAAAATAATTGAGACAGTATATGGCGTGCCACAGGGATCAGTATTAGGACCTCTATTGTTTATTTTGTATATAAATGATATAGTTAAAGTCTGTCCGGAGAGAAGTATATTTAGATTATTTGCAGATGACACGACCGCAAGTGTAACAGGAGAAAGTTGTGAGGAAATAGAAATAAAATTAAATATGGTGCTCGGTATACTTGAAGAATGGATGAATGTGAATATGTTAAAAATAAATGCAGATAAGACCAAATATATGATAGTTAGAAGTATAAGGAAAGAAATAAAAACAGACATAATAGTAAAAAGTTTGAATGGAACTATAATTGAGCGTGTCGAGATAACGAAACATCTGGGTGTAATGATCGATAGTAAACTCCGTTGGGAGAATCACTGTGATTATATGTTAAAGAAAATAGGGAAAAAAGTGAGTTTTCTGAACAGAATAGGAAATGATATATCGGCGTACACTCGATGTACTGTATATAAGTCTATCATAGCACCTCACTTTGAGTATTGTGCAACGTTATTAATTGGTATGGGTGACACATTACTGAATAGGCTACAAGTTGCGCAAAATCGAGCTATGAGGGTTATACTTCAATGTGATCGACGTACCAAGGTAGACCTGATGCTGCAAGCACTCCATTTTATGAATATAAAACAGAGATTATTATATAATGTATGCATTTTTATTTTTAAAATAATAAGAGGAATAATGCCTAGACAATTAGGTAACAAAATAGAAATAGTAGGTGATGTGAGTAACAGACAAACAAGACAGGCTGAGAATATTGTGGTGCGGTTTCGTAGAACGAGGGGCGGACAAAAGAGTCTATTCTATGAAGGTCTAAATATGTATAACGCCCTACCATTTGATATAAGGCAATGCGAGAGGATCGAACAATTTAAGCGGAAGTTAAAAGTATATATTATACCTCATGTAGAGGAATTATTGTAAGATTATGTGTTGTAAAAAATAGCCGAGAAGGCTAATAAAGATCAATTCATTCATTCATTCATTCTCTCTCTCTCTCTCTCTCTCTCTCTCTCTCTCTCTCTCTCTCTCTCTCCCCCCTCTCTCTCTCTCTGGTGAGTACAGCGTGCACGTCCGTTCTGTTGCTCCTGCTTTAACCGAACATATCTCTGTCGCAAGCTGCCTTCGGGCAATTCTTGTTACAGAATTGAGCAGGTTTTTTGTTGCTTGTGCGGATTATTACTGCATCTTTTCTTCCTTGCAACTGCTGTCCCGGATATCCTGAGGGAAAGTTTTTCTTTCTTTCCAACCTCACTTTCGCCATATCGATCTGGATCGACGTGGACTCTGGCTGCGCATGCTCCTGCTTTCTGCTGCCTCATCTCTGCGCTGTCCTGTTTTTCGCACCTGCTCTACGAGGTACCATCGCACGAGTTACCATCGAGTTACGCACGAGTTACCATCTGTTGGCTTCCGCACGTGCTATTGCCTGTTACCATCCGCGGCTTGAACGTATTACCATCTGCTTCCTACTGGATTGCCACACTGCGCTTAAATTCTTTTATGTTCGATACTGAATTAGCATAACGTGTCACCCATGCAGTGTTTCAAGTGTAAGAAGCCGATTGCGACAGCTTCGGTTGCATGCGACTGCAACAAAGTGTTCCACCCCGGCTGTATCAGGTCGTATTCCTTGACTAGATACGCCGATCATTGCTGCAAGGCCTTAGCCGCGTCGACGGAATTGCCGCTTACGCCGCTCGACAAGTGTGCGGCATCCCTTGATCCAATGGAACTTGCCTCTCCTTCGAGCACTCAATCACAGACTCATGCGCTGCTACAGTCGATCTTGTCCAGGCTCGAAGAATCTGAAAATAGACTTACTGCCAGGCTCGACGAATCGGACGGGAAAATCACCGCCAGGTTGGACGAGTCAGACAGGAAGATCACTGCCTTCATCAGCCACCAGGAGTCCGTGAATGCTGACGTTGAGCGAAAGTTGAACCAGATACCCGATGCTCTGAGAGTCATTGCGGATCACGCTGATCGTATTGCGGAGTTGGAGGCTCGTGGTGGACTGTTGGTCGGCTCTCAGCTTACCGATCGTCTGTCGTCTGCTGCATCGCGGGTCTCTCGAACGTCGGATATTATCATTTCTGGCATTCCTAGCATTTTTACTGATGCGCCTGATGTACTCGTTGCCGCAGTTTTTCGTGCGCTTGGCATTGCTCAGCTGGCTTCTGACGTTCTTGAGACTCGTGATGTGGTGCGTAGAAATGCGTCCGTGGTTCGCGACGGGGCCCCGGCCTCCGTCTCTGCCTCTGATCTTCGTGCCGACTCCGCTGGACGCACGAGATCTATAATAGTTGCGCTCAAGTCACGAGAGATTTCGGAGTACATTCTGCGGGTTATGCGCCGTAAGCGCCGTCTTACCGTCAGCGAAGTTTTCTCTGGAAGTATTTCCGGGCATATCTATGTCAACGAACTCCTTCCTGCTGACACTTACAACTTGTTGCGTCAGACGAGAGTTAGGGCTAAGCAAATGGCCTACAAATTTGTATGGAGTAGGGATGGTCAGATTTTTGTCCGTAAAGACAATGGTCTGCCTCCAATCTTAATAGCCTCGGAAGCTGATCTTGTGCAGCTTCACTGATCTGTGGCGGCAGATGTGGTTCCTTCTGCTTCGCGTTGCCTTAGGATTGCATGCTTCAATGCCTGCTCCCTTCCTGCCCATCTAGAGTCGGTCCAGGCTTTCATAGCGTCAAACTTTTTTCACATTATCTCGATCTCAGAGACCTGGCTGCACTCGCATATTTCTGATGACCTAGTTCGTATCCCGGGATATTACTTGCTTCGTGCTGATAGAGAGGGCAGGGAGGGGGGGGGTGTTGCTTGCTATGTCCATGACTCGCTGCGCGCACGTGTTTTGGCGGTGTCGCCTCCGTCCTTCTCTAATGAACCTGAATATCTTGTTCTCGACGTTCGAGGCGATGCATGCGAGCCTCTCCTTTTTACTTCGATGTATCGCAGACCGAAAGGTAAAAACCTTAGCAAATATGTTGACGCTCTATCCTCGGTTGTGCACAACTACAAGAATATCATTATTTCGGGCGACTTAAACTGTAATCTTCTTGCCTCAACATATGAACCCAATCACCTCAGAGACATTGTCACGCAATTGTCACTCCACATAGTTGAGTCGCAATCGACCTATCACACTCCTTCCTCCGACTCATGGCTTGACGTTTTCATCGTCGACAGTCTTAGTAAGGTCTTATCGTTTCGTAAGTCGGATGCACCTTTCATCAATGGTCATGACCTTATTGAGTTGACGTATTCGTTTTTGGTTCCGTCCATTGCGAGGCGTACTCTGATTCGCCGGAACTATAAGGAGTTTGATGAGCAGAGATTCGTTGAAACTCTCACCTCAACGTTGTCTTCTTCCTTTACTGTGGATTTTGGCGGTGCGGATCTCGACGAGTCTGACCTTGACCGCATCCTGGACACCATAGTCAAAGACTTCATTTCCAGCTTGGACAGGCATGCACCCATGCGAACTTTCTGTGTGACTCGTCCATCTGCGCCTTGGCTCACTGATGTCCTCGCTCGCAGAATTCGGCATCGCAATCGTCTATACAACATTGCTCGTAGATCTGGCAGCGTGCTTGATCTTCATATTTATAGACAGTACAGGAATGATCTCACTGAGGATTTGAGAAGAGCCAGAGAGCACTTTAACATGGCGAGATTAAGCACAATTGCTGATCCATCTAAGTTATGGCGTGAGCTTGCTAATCTCGGCCTGGTCGAGTCGCCCCTATCCTCTCCGCTTAATTTCTTTTCACGTGATACTCTCAATGCTCACTATGCCTCTATCTCCAATTGCTTTCCTTCATGTTCCCTGTCTCAATTTTCTGACATTATCTCATCCATAGTGCCGAATGTACCACTTTTTGGTTTTTCCCATATAACCAGTGATGATCTAAGTACTCTTGTCTCCTCATCTTCCGTTTCTCTTGCTACAGGATGCGATCAATTACCACTTTACGCCATAGCTTTAGCTCGACCTTGTATTGGCAATCTCCTAACCTCACTATTCAATAGTTGTCTTAAACTCAGTCACTTTCCGCCCCTGTGGAAGCGAGCCATACTTCGCCCACTGTCCAAGGTCTCAGACACGAGGCCCATTGCCAACTTGTGCGAGCTCTCCAAACTATTTGAAAAAATTCTACATCGCCAGATTACCGACTTTATTGAAGCTCACCATATTCTGGATAATCGTCAGTCTGGATACCGCAAGCGTTATTCCACCCAGTCAGCCTTACTGCGATTAATCCATGACATAATGTACGCCGTTGACTTAGGCGAGGTGCTTATCCTTGTCCTTTATGATTTCAGCAAGGCCTTCGATACAGTCTGTCATTCTTTACTACTGACCAAACTCAGGCGATTGGGGTTCTCTGATTCTGCCCTCAAGTTAATCTTTTCCTATCTCACGGGTCGATCCCAGGCCGTTGTTGACCTTGAGGGTGTGCTCTCCGACTGGCTGTCCGTCACATCCGGTGTTCCACAGGGATCCGTCTTGGGTCTTCTCCTTTTCTCTCTTTTCATAAACGATATCGGTACCTTCCTTAGGTTTACTGAGCGTATTCTATTTGCGGATGACACACAGATTTACCGCAAGACTCCTCTTAGCCAACTTAATGTCGCCTTGCAGCTCGTTGCTCATGACGTAGGTGTCATTTCAGAGTTCGCAGTGCGCAATCGATTGACTCTCAATCTCAGAAAATCCAAGGTCCTGATTCTTGGAGGTAGAAGTCACGTTAGGCACTTAAATCTTGGTGACTTACCTCTCATTTCGGTTAATGGTACTTCCATCCCATTTGTCACTGAGACACGCAACCTTGGGGTCATCATGCGCTCTGATTTATCTTGGGCAAGCCATGTCTCGCACATTTCCAAAAGGGTACATTTTACATTGCATAAACTTAAATTTCACAAAAATTCACTATCATTTGATCTGCGTGTAAAACTTGTGACCACTTTGATCTGGCCTTTGTTAGACTACTGCTCCCTTGTGTATAACGATGTGTCTGACGAGCTCAACACCAAGCTCCAGAGACTTTCAAATTGTGCGGTTCGCTTTGTTTTTAATTTAAGGCGTGACGAACACATCACGCCCTACCGACATCAACTGGGGTGGCTGACGGTCAAGCATCGACGCCTCTACTTTCTAGGCATCGAAATGTACAAAGTGTCTCACAATATGTCTCCTACCTACATCTCTGAAATCTTCATTAGTCCTGACCCCTCAGCCAGGCGATCATCACGTCTGGCTGTACCTCATTTTTTCCATGTTCCTATTCATAGAACCGAAGCATACCACAAGTCCTTCCATCTTGCTGGCGTCTACTTTTGGAATTCGCTACCTACCGGCTTAGTATCTGCAACGTCTGTCGCTATTTTTAAGACCAAACTTTATGACCATCTTTTCTCGCTTGAGCGTAATTCGATCTAGGGCGTCAACTTATTTCAACTTATTTCTTGTGCGTTTCTTTAGTTTAAGTCACATTTTATTCGTATTCTTATTTTTATTTTTACTTTTTCCTGCGTAATTA
>NW_020218828.1:0-1199 GCF_003070985.1 Temnothorax curvispinosus | reverse complement strand
CGAAACACCGATAAGCAGCAATTCCTACGAAGAAAAGTGAAAAGGACTGCGGTGTCACGCTAGTCGCAGGTCGTAAATTATAGCCGCCTACCATAGGCGCTCGCTCGCATTTGATAAGTGTGAAATGATATCTGTTTATAAATACTATCGGCCGAACATCAACGCGAGGCTGCATTTGTTTATCGAACATGTCCCGACGTGCTCGCCTAATCCCCCCCTCCCCCCCTCCCCCAACCCTATGCTAGAAACGCAGATCACCCACCACCTCCCCCCCCCCCGCCCCATGATGGGGGGGGACCGCGGCCCCCCCCCCCCCCCCCCCCCCCGCTGGGCGGCCGCCGGCGCGACCCCCCCCCCCCGCCCGCCCGGCAGACCCCGCGGCCGCGAGTCCTTCCCCCCGCCCCTCACCCCCCTGAGATCCCCGGCCTAGAAGTCTCATATCTATGCTACTTACTACGAACAATGTCGATCTTCCAATATGGCGTCCCAAATGAGAATATCGGAAGGGCCCTGCTCGCTGGATCGGACTCCTCGCCTCAATTCTCCCTCTCGGGCGCGAGCTGCCGCAGCTGTCCTTTTCCTGGCGGTGAGCTCTCCTTGGGAAGTCGAATCTCGCTCGGTTGGTCTCCAGAATATGTGCCGCTTAGCTCAATCAGTTACGAAAGAAGGAAAACATACTCGTCTCGTCCGAAGAAACGCAGCAAGAGCGGCCATGACACTGAACTGACTGAACGAGAGCGAGCCGAGCGAGGAAGGAGTGGGGGCGCTTTGAAAGTGGCGACTCACGCGTCGCGCCATCTACATCTGAATGAAACGATCGGGCGTTTGCAAAACGTGAAGGAATTTGAGCGCAATATCTGAAGTAAATATTAAATTAATATTAAATAAATGTTAAATAAATGTTTCTTTAAATCATTATTGCAAATAAATAATTGAAAAAACATAATGAATTGAAAAAACATTTATTTAACATTTATTCGACAGTAATGTAAAATAAATATTACATTACTGTCGAATAAATGTTAAATAAATGTTTTTTCAATTCATTATGGCAAATAAATAGTCAATGTAAAATAAATATTAAAATAATGTCGAATAAATGTTAAATAAATGTTTTTTTAACTTATTGCAAATAACTTACTAATGTAAAACAAATATTAAATAAACGTTAAATAAACGTTTAATAAATATTTTTTCTA
>NW_020218827.1:0-6862 GCF_003070985.1 Temnothorax curvispinosus | reverse complement strand
GATCCCCACGTAAGCATCGCTCTCCGTCGGCTCCTCTTTCTTCACCGAGATCGAGTTGTCTGCGATCTTTTGCAACGGTCCGATGAGAGGCTTAAAGTGTGCGTCCAACTCAATGTCTTTCACGATCTTACCGGTCTTCAAAGCGCGAAGTTTCTTACGAATCGAATCACTCGTTTTCGCAATTTCCTTCACAATCTTCTCGCGCTCGCGAATATTCTCGCTCCTGTCGATCGTGGCCATCGCGGGAAAAAGCAGACTGTTAATCTCACGTTTTAACTCGACGAGGTATCGACATCGACTGACCGCTTTTGCGGTATCGCGAACACGTTAAATTCTTTTCTGTATCGGCCGTTCGAAAGCGCACTGTCCTTGTCTATCACTACGAACCCGTACTTGCGTTGCCAACAATCGTGGCACAACGCACAAAATTCATCGTACGACATGTCGGTATTTACGTGATCGTTGTACACATGTTTCAGATTGGTACCATCCTGTTTGAACAGGATCAGTAGGTTCGCGTTGTCACGTATCAGGGCTGCTATTCTCGAACTCGCTCGCAGCAGAAGCGTATGCGCATGTGCCCATTTTCGAGTACTCGAATTGAAAAGTATATTCTCGAGAAGAATATGCGTATACTAAACGGAGCGAATACTTAAGTTTTTACTCGCAATGCAACGAGTGGGTAAAGGTATTCGCTTCCTACATTGCGAATACGTTTCTTGTAGAAAGTTGGTGGTATAATCTTAACCTTACACGTGAAAAACAATATTTATGTCGTTATCTCAATAATGAACTTTATTAATCAAGCGTTTATTTTAAATGAACTGGAGGCTGCCGAATTTGCAGCAGATAGAAATCCTCGTATAATATACGAAGAACGTGACCCTTTCCAATTAAGCGAAAAGAAATTTGTAAAAATATATCGGCTGTCAAAAAGATTAGCTACTGAATTTATAGAAGACGTGCAGCCTTTTATTATACAAGGAACAAGGGTATCTGCTTTGAGCACAAATAGAAAAGTAAGAAACATATGCCTTGAAATTTACAACATAACTATATTACCAATTAATTAATTTCTTATTTCTTTGATTGTACGTTATGTTTTGTGTTGCAAAGGTACTTACTGCATTACGTTATTTTGCGAGTGGCAGTTACCAATTACATATTGGCCAAAATTTAAATAGTGCTGTAAGCCAGTCTTCGGTGTCACGAAGTATACACGAAATTATTAATGCCGCAAACCGTCCAGAAGTTATGGACAAATGGATTAAATTTCCTCGTACTGTGGTAGAACTACATCATTTGCGTAACGAGTATGTTTTATATAATAGTTATTAGTAAATTTGTATGTCATTATTATATATTTATATTATATCTGCAATATTATTATTAAATATTAAATATGTTATATTTATTAATATATAAAATGAAATGAAGTGGCATAAATCAAATTGTCTCAATATTTTTGTACAAATTTTACCACAGTCACAGATTCCCAGGGGTCTACGGATGTATCGATTGCACACACGTTGCAATATACCCGCCAAAGATTAATGACCCGCTTTACCCAGAACATGCATACGTTAATCGTAAAGGATATCATTCGATCAATGTACAATTGGTAAACTAACTGTACATACATGCTAAAATTGTTGTCTAGTAACTTTTGATTTTTATGTATTCTTTCAATGAATAATAATTAATATTTTGTTTTTCAGATATGCGATCACAGATTGAAAATCCTGAACATCAATGCACGATTTCCTGGCAGCACGCATGACGTGTATATTTGGAATAACTGTAATGCTAGGCAAGCAGCGGAACAGATCTATAGAAGATTTGGGAGAAATACTTTCTGTTTACTAGGTACTCTCATATTTCATGTGGTCTATTGTGAACAGTATTCATATGCATGAATTGCAGAATTATTAGTACTATGATTTTTCTATTTATTTATGTAGGAAACCAAAAAATGAAAAATATAAGTCACTTATATTTGGTTCAAAATTATAATAATTATTGATTTTATTTGCAGGTGATTCCGGATACCCTTTGCGCCCATGGTTATTAACGCCTATTGCTAACGCACAGCCAATGAGTGCAGAGGCTCGGTATAATGAACGACAAATGGGCTGTCGTTCTTTAATCGAACAGTGCAACGGCGTTTTGAAAATGAGGTTCCGCTGTTGTTTAAAACATCGAGTTTTACACTATGCTCCTGATGTAGCGTCTAAAATTATTAATACCTGTGCCATTTTGCACAACATTTGTATTACAAATAACATGCCCGATCCTCAGCCATTAGAAGGAGACGACGAACTAGATTTTGGCATGTACGAAGAAGATGCTAATGAAGTAGTTGAGGAAATTAAGAATGCTCGTAGAGTGAATGAAGAGTTAGCAGCAGGACGACTACTGCAAACGCGAATTATTAGAAATTATTTTAATTAAAACAATGCAGTAGTAGGCTTAAAAATAACTGCAGTTAAGTTTACTGTAAGAAATAATTTTATTTACAAAGCTTATGTTCTAAGATGTACATTTCATTACACAAGTGCTATTTATCAATTTTTGCTTATAAATGTGTAATATTTTTTATGTAGACATGTAGAGAAACAAAATTTAATATATTTACTAAAAGAAAACTAAGTGAACTTAGATATTAAGAAAGTTTTATCTTAATTCCCAGGTAGCAAACACACGTTATTTCACGTCAGAATGATATCACTGTGACGTCAAATGACGTTATTTTGATGTCAAATAACGTGCGTTTGTCACCTGGTTAAGTACCTTTTTAAAATAAAAATGTATTTTGAGAATTACAAAAAACTCTTCTCCTGAGTATACAAGTATGATCTGGTATGTATTGTTTATCACATTGTATTATCACATCTCAGTTTTACATACGAGTATCAAAACATGGTAACTTTTTTCGGGTGCTTTCCGGCAACCGTTTCCTTACAAACAATGTGATACTTTATTATTGCAAGAGACCACACTAAATTCTTACTCTTTAACGACAATTAATTGCACACATACAAAGGCTGTACGTATTGTTACTTAAACACTTTAGTTTTATGCAATAGTATCACAACTAAACCTATTTTTGGTACTTTTCTAATAATATCCTTTGGTAATAAACTATGTTATTTAATTGTACACTGCAATCGAGGACGCACAATGTATACTCTTTAACAGTGGTTATTTGGACACACATAAAACAACTGTAATCGCAGTTAATAACCACAACATAAACGTTTATGAAAATATTCTAACAAATTAAATTAAAAGTAGTACTAGCTGCAATAACTTATTATAAGAAGAGTTTTCCTTGTATAACATACATATGCCAAGCTAACAAAGAAGTCAATGTTAATTTAAGACATTTGGCATCTTTCTGCGGCCGAGGCAATGCGTTCCTTAGCCTCTGCACATCTAGCTATATATTCGAGTTTTTGTTTATAATACTCTTGTTTTAGTTTATAATCTTTATTAGCAATATCAACTAGGTTATCAGAAGCTTCTTTAGTCTGTTCTAATTTCCGAATTGCAAAAGGCTTTTTACCTTGTGTTTTAGTACATTTAGCCGTACTGTGGCCCCTGGTACCATTTACAACAGCATCACTTTCAATATTATTGTCTTTCTTTTTTCCCATCGCATCGAATGTGTTCTCTTTATTATCGTTTATGTCTGCTAACATTGATTTTTTCACGGTGTCATAGTTCTCTTCAAGGAATTCTATGTCGTTGTCAAATGCCATTGTTTTTAGGGTTGTACTGTCCGTATCAAAATATTCCACTTCCTTGATAATTACATCATCATCCTATACATATGTTCCACAATATTTATTCATACACACATATCTACATATAGTTATGGTTTTACACTTCATATATATTACAGTGTACATAATACCTCTTCGTTAAGCTGCATTTCAGTAGTTGACTCTCGTGAAGTAGAATGTCCATCCGTTAGATTTTTGGGGATCAATGACATGACTTTTTCTTCGTCCGGTGTAAGAACTGTTGTACATAGTTCTCCACCTCCTGTTTGGCGTCTATGAACGTTAATTTCTCCTTGCTTTGATTTGCTTCGGGACCGAAAATCTTGCCAACACTATATAAACAAATTGTTCCTAATCAAAAAGTATTATTTACATTACGTACTGTAATAATAATAATTTTAATTACCTTGCGCCATGCCTTCCAATTTTTTTCGGCACCGTTACAAGCATTTAAAATTTTAGCAATTTCTTGCCACAACTTTGCAGCATGATCGACCGTGAAAGTTTTCGAAAACTTGCCACTTACGAGATTCGGGTGATTCGTCATGTACTCTGTCAGCAAATTACGCTGTTCCTCGCTAATGTTGCCCGATCTCTTCTTCTCACTCTTTATCATTTTATTATTGCTCGAAACCGTGGAATAATTCATAACTGCGATGACAATAACAAAGCTGTAGAAAGCTCGATATATGTAGGTTAAGTAGTAGTTCCTGCGCTGTTGCCAAACCTAATTCGTGTTCGCAAGGAAGCGCATACGTTTGGTCCTTCCCACGTTCCGAGCGCTCGCATCGCCTATTCAAGAATTGCAACTAACGAGCGTGCTCGTATCTCATCCACTCGAAATGCTCGTATGCGCAAACTTGCGAGTGAGTTTGAGAATCGAGCCCCAGATGTTTAGGTATTCTCGCGTACGTTTGACAGAGATAGAAGCAGTCGACGCTCGAGTGCCTACCCATTGAGAAGTACTCTCTCACAGCATCTTGCTTATCGCATGCCACGTCATCGAAGACGAAAATTGAGTTTGGACGCGCATCGCTCGGCGGAATGACGTCACTGTTGTTGGAAAACGTAAAATAGCCAATCTCTTCTATCGACGTTAATACATTCTCCAAGTATCGATATTTCGGTTGCTGCAACGATTTCGAGTACACATACACGTTCTCGAAACGTACACCATGCGGACTTTCCAGCAAGCTTATCAGAACGTTGGTTTTACCGCAATTCGAGGGGCCGCAAATGATCGCGCGTATAGTAGTCGGTAGCATCGCACCGTGCCTGCGCTTCTCCGCGTTGCTCCCCATCGACCGTAACCTGTCGTCGCAATTCGTCACGCGAATCGTCAACGGTTGTCGCACGAATCTCATTTTTTTCAGACTGTCGACTGGAGCTTCCGGCCGAACGCCTATTTATAGGTGGGCGGAACCGCGAATCGCTCAGTTGCGAAGATGTTCGTCCTGCTGTCGAGACCTTCCGATATCCGCGATTTGAGTGTCGAACAGCTACAATTTGTGCCGAAACCTGTTCTGCTGCAAATGTGCTGTGATCACGTCCACTACGTGTGGGACAAGCTTCCGGAACATATAAAAACAGATTCAGAGGTTCAGACATATCGTCGCTGTTACGAGCATTACAATCAACCGTGGCAGCGAACGCGCATCGACGGTCCCGCGCCATTGATAAAGGATTGCTACGAATGCCAACGAAAATAGGCAAAGGTTTATTAAATCGCGCGATTAACGCACTTCCGATCGAATTGCATATCCCCGGCTATCAGTTTTGTGGTCCGGGCACTCATTTAAAAAAACGATTAGCAAGAGGTGATCAAGGTATTAATCCATTGGACACAGCGTGTCGTGAACACGACATAGCTTATTCTCACAGTAGCGAGCTCACCGAGAGACACGCGGCGGACAAGATACTCGCCGAGAGAGCGCTAGGACGCGTCGTCGCGAAAGACTCGACTCTCTCCGAGAAAGCTGCAGCTACCGCCGTCTGGGCGGCCATGAAGGCTAAACGGAAGCTCGGAATGGGTTTGAAAATAAAGGCAAAGGCGAAGGCGAAGACGCAGACGAAGATGAAGATGAAGAAGAGAGCGGATTCGAAAAAACGGATACTTCCGGCAGCGAAACGCGGTGGTATCTTGCCCATTCTACCGTTGTTGGGAGTTCTCGGTTCGTTAGTCGGTGGAGCGGCGGGGGTCGCGAAGGCTGTGAACGATAACAAAGTCGCGCGACGTCAGCTGGAAGAACTTAAACGACACAATCGCGCCATGGAAGGTCACGGACTTTATCTCGCTCCGTACAAACGCGGACGGGGAGTCTCGAGAAAAAAAAAAAAACGTCGAAGAGACGCTAAAAATTCCGAAAGGTGTAACTACCAACGTACAACTGCAACAACTTGCAAAGCGTATGCACATTCCATATTTTAGAGGTATTTTTATGCGTACTACCTTACCGATGGATGGAGTGCGTCGAAACGAGAGTGGCATCGTGAATTTGGATAACGCTGAGGGACCGGGTACTCACTGGGTGGCATACGCGAAGAGGGGAGATCGAGCCATATATTTTGACAGTTATGGCAATCTTCGACCGCCGAGAGAATTGGTGCTGTATCTAAAGAACAACGTGACGCAAATCGAATACAATCACACACCTTATCAACGATACGATCAGAGCAATTGTGGACAACTGTGTCTGCGCTTTCTACAGACGGTTGATGCTCAATTTAAAGCCTGGCGTTGCATTGTTTGAACTCAGTATTCATTCAAACATGTCACTGACATTTACGCTCACCGGCAAGAGTAGCATCCTCGCGGTAAGCTACTTTCCCACCGTGGATTTGAGCGACGGTGATTATGAGCTCGGTCTGACAGATTTCGAAACCTATTACACGATACCGAATGTAAATTCTTCGAACAATAAATTCTACTTTGACGACAAGGAGATTACCGTTCCCGAAGGATCATACGAACTGCGTGATATACACACGTATTTGAAACAATCAATTTTACAATTGGACCAATCCAATAATATTGCGAGAAAGAAACATGTCGGCGAAGATGAAGAATATCCGTTGAT